>NC_041381.1:252175309-252475309 GCF_002162155.2 Triticum dicoccoides | reverse complement strand
GAGCCCCGGTCTGCGGCCCGACCTCAGGAGCGCGCCTGCTCCTGGCGCTGGAGCCTCAGGAAGGGTGCTGGATCACAGAGCTCAAGAGCTACCTGACACAAGGCACTTTGCCAGAAAAGGAGGAGGAAACGAAGTGTGTGGCATGGCAGGCCACGGCATACTGCCTCAAGGATGGAGAGCTCTACCAGAGACGACCGAATGATGTGTCCTTACGTTGCATTTCCAGGGAGCAAGGGAAGGAGCTACTGGCAGACATACACGGTGGGGACTGTGGGCATCACTCGTCGTCACGGACTCTCGTTGGCAAGGCGTTCTGCAGCAGGTTCTATTGGCCCACGGCACTCAATGACGCTGTGGAACTGGTGAAAGCTTGCGAGGCCTGTCAGTTCCATGCCAAGCAGATCCATCTGCCGGCGGGAGGTTTGTAGACTATACCCCTCTCATGGCCATTCGCAGTCTGGGGATTGGATATCCTGGGTCCGTTCCCTCGGGCGCCAGGAGGCTACCGCTACCTCTACGTCACCGTGGACAACTTCACCAAGTGGGCTGAGGTGGAAGCTGTCCGCACCATCCCAGCAGGCTCCACGGTCAAGTTCATCAAGGACCTCGTGAGCCGATTCGGGGTGCCGAACCGCATCATCACCGACAATGGTTCGCAGTTCACCAGTAACCTCTTCAAAACATATTGTGCTAACCTTGGAACGCATATATGCTACGCTTCGGTGGCACACCCGCGGAGCAACGGTCAGGCCGAGCGAGCCAATGCAGAGCTCCTGAGGGGCCTCAAAACCAGGACCTTCAAGAAGAAGCCAGACGCCTTCGGCAAGGGCTGGTACGACGAGCTCCAGTCTGTGTTGTGGTCTATCCGCACAACCGCAACCAAGCCGACTGGCGAGACCCCGTTCTTTCTAGTTTATGGAGCTGAAGCCGTTTACCTCATGAGGTCAGACGTCGTTCCGCACGGGCCTGACATTCGACGAAGCGCAGCAGGACGCCATGCGGGGGACGGATCTCGTGCTGGGGGAGGAGCATCACCAAGAAGCGGCACTGCGAGCAGCAAGGTACCAACAAGCACTACGGCGATACCACTACCGCTACATCGGCCCCAGGACTCCTGAGGTAGGGGATCTCGTGCTCAGGAAAGTTCTCTCCAGGGAGGGACTGCACAAGCTCTCTCCCATGTGGGAGGGCCCATTTATGGTTGTTCATGTTTCCAGGCCCGGCTCCGCAAGCTTGGAGACCCAGGAGGGGGTTCCCTTCCAGAAAGCGTGGAACATCCAACATCTCTGAAGATTTTACTCCTGAAAAAGGCCCGGTGCCTGTGAATAAGGCGAATGCCTCTGAAGTAGCCACGTTTTGGAAAAGGCCCGGTGCCTGTGAAGAAGCGAATGCCTGTGAAGTAGCCGCGTTTTGGAAAAGGCCCGGTGCCTGTGAAGAAGGCGAATGCCTGTGAAGTAGCCGCGTTTTGGAAAAGGTCTGGTGCCTGTGAAGAAGGCGAATGCCTGTGAAGTAGCCGCGTTTTGGAAAAGGCCCGGTGCTTGTGAAGAAGGCAAACGCCTGTGAAGCTCGCCGCCCGTGACACTCTCACGTAATAATGAGTGGGGCTGTACACGCCCCAGAATCTCTGGAGAGCCGCCCTTGGGCCTCGGGGGCTCCCGCCCACGCCCAGTGGCAGCACTTAGCTCCGCGCTGGTGAAAAGACGTCGAAGACTAGACTAGGTGCCGGACGCGGCTTCTTCCATTGCTTTCCGCAGTTGGCTTGTTTGTTTTTATTTGAAGTTTTTCTGAGGTTGTTACCGTTTCGAGCTCGCGACCCTTTGTCCATTTCACTTGTTTGTTTCATTTTCTCTCATGCGAAGTCTCATGAGGGAGGAACATGGGCACCCTCCCGAGTGTTTTTCTGCCCGGAGGTTTGAAACTTCCCTGTCCGAGTCCGCTGCGGCAGCACCCCTCCCATTCCGTGCCCCACGGGCTTCGCGACACGATCACGGGGCTTGGGTTGGTTGTCCTTGCTACCGAGGCTGGAGACTACCCCTACTGACTAAACCCTGCAGGACACAAGGCGCATGACGAGGCCCTAGTCTCGGGAGGCGAGGACCGCAACGAGCTTTCCCCCCAAGATAAGTGATTTGCACGCATAAACACGCAGAACGAAAACATAGCGCAGAAACAGTAGAAACAGTGCACCAATTAAACAGCGACAGTTCAACACGCCCCGTGGGGCACCGTATTACATTCTTTTTGCGCAGGAGAGAAAGGAAAGCAGAAGGGATGGACTGGAAGGGCTCACGCCGTTCCATACATATAGCCGAGGGAGGACAACCGTCGGCCACCATGATCACAGGTAATCATGACCCGTTTTGCGTGCAGGGACTTGTCAAATCATGTAGTTACCGAGGCGTCATGGGGGAGCCAGGACGCCCACGTGCAATCAACCGCCATGCAGCGCCCAAGGCCGCAGGCTGATGGGGCCCGCTGCACTTCGCACTTACCCCTTCGCTTCTCTGGTAAGCCAAGTCTCGGCGTGCCTTGGGCCCGGGGGCTACTGTCGGCGTTCTGGGAATGGGGGTACCCAGACTTGCCTGCCTGCGGCATGCGGCGTGGCCCAGGGAGTGGCCCAGTATGGCCCATCTTCATCAACACATGCTCAAGACCCTCGCGAGGGGCCAAGCCTCGCGGGGCGGACGACAGGAGGCTCCCTCAGGCACAGCCTCGTCAGGCTGGCTCGCGAGGAGGCGAAGAGATCAAGGCGGGGTACCTCACGAGGTGCCCATGACGCAAGCCATGACGACCGAGGCCAGGCGGGCGCCAGGCGGGAGCCGGCCTGCGCAGAGTCCTTGTTACCTCTTTGGTGAAAAGGGGGCAAGCGCATGCAAGAATATCAAGCAAAGGCAACCACTGTGGTGCAACAAGACCAAGACCAGCAGAACGACAGGATGGAGGTCATCGTGGAGCCCAAGCCGGCGTCACCATCAGGGTCTTTGGCAGGCGAGGACCGACTTTAATCAGGATAAGTGTACTAGATGTTCCCCTTCAAAATGGCCAATTGTTGGCACCCTTCCCGCTCAATATTTAGGAAGAGGCCCAGGGCCTCCCTCTATAAATAGAGCTGGCCACCGCAGAGTAGGGGGAGAGATTTCGGGTAGACTAGAGAGAAAGAGAGGCGACATAACTCACCCAAGTAGTACATCGCACCAGCCAAGAACAGCCCCTCGCGAGGTTGTTCTTCCTTGTACTGTACATCATCAGCCCCTGAGGCAATCCACCACACCACAAACTAGAGTAGGGTATTACACCACAATGGTGGCCTGAACCAGTATAAATCTCATCTCCCTTGTGTTGTTCTTCGTGTAGTTTTAGATCCTTGCGAGGCGACAAAATGTGGGTAGGCAGGAGGTGTGATCTCCGCGTGCACCCCAGAGTTTGAACCTTGAGGGTCTGCCGGAACCCGAAATCCGACACCACCATTGTGGTGTAATACCCTAATCCAGTGTGTGGTGTGGTGGATTGCCTCTGGGGCTGATGATGAATAGTACAGAGGAAGAACATCCTCGCAAGGGGTGTTCTTGTGGTGATGTGCTTGGAGAGGAATTGCTCCGTCTTTGTTGGCTCTCGGTGAGATCCAGATGCCTTCTACTGTGGTGTCTATCTCTATATATAGAGGACCTAGTCCTCTTCCCAAATATTGAGCGGGAAGGGAGCCAACAACGGCCATTTCGAAGGGGGACAGCTAGTACAAGCTATCCTGACTAAAGGTGGTCTTCGACTGCCAAAGGCACTAGTGGTGATGTTGTCTTTGGCTCCACCTCCGTCCTGCCGTCCTGCTGGCCTTGGTCTTGTTGCATTGATATGGAAACCTTTGCCTGATGCCTTGCTAATCCGCGCCTGTGCTGGCCCCCTTTGCAACAAAGAGGAAACGAGGACACTACGCAGGCTGGCACCCGCCTGATCTTGATCTTCATGGCTTGCGTCACGAGCACCTCGCGAGGTACTCCTTGCATTGATCTCTCCGCCTCTCGTGAGCCTGCCTGGCGAGGCCGCCCCTCAAGAAGCCTTGTGTCATCCGCCCCGCGAGGCTTGGCCCCTTGCGAGGGTCTTGAACTTGGGTTGATGAAGATGTGCCGTACTGGGCCACTGCTCGAGCCATGCTGCAGGCTGTTGGCAGGCAAGACTATGGACCCCCGTTCCCAGAACACCGACAACTAGGCATATAATCAGGGTATAACCGAAATTGTTCGCTCCACCAACCTAAAGCAAACCTATTGAGTACTAACTACAGCTTTAGCTTTTCTACGCTCATCAAAATTATGAGATGCAAATATAGCATTTATTTCGTACTTCCATTCAATGTATAAATCAGGCCTAAATCGATCATTAAAGGGTGGCATAGAAACATAAACATGATTATGCGCATTCTGATGTCTATGCTCCTCTCGTGACGGTTACTATAATTTCTTAGGTGCTGGCAGGTCTCCCATGATCGATGAAGCCCAATACCTAACAACTCCAGAACCCACCATAATTAGTAAAGAAACAAGAAAGAAAAACCAAGAATAATGTTCCTATAAAGTACTAGGATGTGTGAGAAATGCTCACATTATAGAAAATATCAATGTCTTACAAGTTTTACAATGCAGCAGGTGGTGATCAGCAAATAGCGGTGTCAAATAACTCCAAAGATTGTGTAAAGCAATTGCAAGGTAAATTTATGTATACAATGTGTAAAAATATGTGGAGCTTGGAAGGCTTGAATATATGGTAGCAAAAGATTATCAAATATCAGATTAGAGATGCAATGCTTAATAAATGCTAAATTACGGTATTGTGCTGGTTTTATGCTAGACCAGACTAGAGACACAAGCCTTGTTGGGGATATAACTATTGGTATGACCCGTCCAGGAGGGGTTGGTTATACTTACAAATATTATTGAAGCCGAAGACCCAGGATAGAGATGGCGGTTGAGTTAAGGGCCCAAAGCCCGGAAGTGGCTTAAGGCCCGTAGTGATAAACCGCCATGTATACGTGACTTGTATTGTAAGGCAAGAATAGTTAAGAGACTGAGCCAGACACTATTTATTAGCCGGCCGGGACTCTGTAAAGCCGCTGGGCGTCGACCTCTATATATAAAAGGATGACCCAGTGGCGGTTCAGGGAAAGTAACATCAACTCGAGAGCTAGGTCAAGCGATTCGCTCCCTGGTTATCGAGACATAAGTAATCCCACTGAAAACTGGATCGTAGGCTTTTACCTTCACCGTAAGGGGCCAAACCAGTATAAACCTTGTGTCCTTTGTCCCGATTAACCCCTTTAGCTTCCTAGTTGCGATGGCTCCACGACTAAGTCCTTTCACTAGGACATCTGCCGTGACAATTCCATGACAGTTGGCGCCCACCATGGGGCCAGCGCATGGTGGATTTGAGTTCTTGAAGGGCAGCTTCGAAGGGCTCAAGGGTTACGCTATGGGCCCGATGACCAAGAGTCGTCGCGGTAAGCTCTACATCGACGACGCAGGCTGGGCCCCCGATGCCGGCTCAATTGAGTACGGGTACCGGGTCCCCTTCGGTGGAATTTACTTCTTCATCGGCAAGATCGGTGAGCCTGGCCCTGAGCCAGACATCTGTACCGACCTCGTCGAAACGGTTCAGCGTGCGAGACCCGCCCGGGCTCCGCCTGCTGTGAAGCGTGCCTTTGTGGAATGCCTCCACGGAGGGCTCTCTGAAGGATCTGCATCTGACGGTGAGACGGCCATCTACTCTGATGGCGAGTCATCCACAGGTGAGACAGATTCATTGTATCAACTGCAAGATGGCAGGCCTGGGGGCTGTTCCGATGGCAGCAGTATTCCGGATTGCCTCGAGCCGCCGAGTAGGGTTGGAATCTCATGGCCAGCACACAACCTATCCAAGACTCCACAACTGCGGCGGCCATGACCTCCGGGTCAGTAGGAGCCGGGGCAGGAGGCCCTGTGCGCTCGCCGGCTCAGGTGTTGATGGATCTCACAAATAAGATGACCTCTTTGTTTACCGCCATGGTCAACTCGGCGGATCAAGCTCGACATGATGCGGAAGTGGCACAGTTAAAATTGGATATGGTGCAGGCTAAGGAAGACCTAGCAGCAGAAGATGTTAGGATAACAGTAGAGCGGGCGGCTCTGGATGCTCAGGCTCAGCGGATTCAGGCACAGACTTTCCGGCTCACGCTAGATCAGAACGCATCTAATGAGGTCATGAGAAGAAGACATCATAAGACTCAGTCTCGACTCCCTTCGGTTTATGATCCTCGAAACCTCTTTCACACACCTGGTGCAGGGCCTAGTAACCCTCCGTGGCTCTCCCCGCGTACTGAGGCAGACCGGGTTGCAACACCCAGGGTCGGGGCGCCGGTTCAGCCATAGGTGACGGGGCCTCCCCGCGTGAACACTGCTCCACCTCAGTATGTACCAACACCTCCGGGTCACTATTCTAACCCGTTGGAGAAGATGATAGCGGCGGTGGCACGGCTGGCGGCTCTCCCAATTGATGGCGACTCTCCGGCGGCAGTTGAAACCCGCCGGGTCAGAGAACTTCTTCAGACGGCATTAGCACAACAGGAGGCGTACTCATACAGCCGAGAAAGGATCCATTCAACCCCTCGTCCAAGCCGAAGCCCGAGTTATAGCAGGCACATGGACTCAGCGGCTGTGTCAAGCAACGTCCAGCGTCGTTACCAGCCAGGCGGGCATGACCCGGTGCGCCATGGAGCCTTTAACTTGGTAGATCTAGACAGAATACGTCAAGAGGCTGAGCGGGCGGCTCAGTAGGCGACTGAGCAGGCGGCTCAGCTAACGGCTTACCAGCCGTATACGGCTTATCCGATGACTTCCATCGAGGAAGGTGTGGCCACCAGGACCGGAGGAGTCCCCTGTCTAGTGCCGGCTCTACGTAACGAGCGTTTGCCCAAGGATTTTAAGGGACCTAGGAAGGTGCAGAACTACACGGGGACTTACAGCCCGGGGCATGGGTTGTAAGTTACGAGATGGCTATGGAATTATTGGAGGTCAGCGATGTTGCGATGGCCAAGTACTTCGCCATGATGTTGGATGGGACCGCCCGGACTTGGTTGAAAGGCCTACCACCTAATTAAATCAGTTCATGGGCGGAACTAAAAGCCCGGTTTGTCCAGAATTTCAAGGATACGTGCAAGCAGGCTATGTCAACTGTGGATTTGACGAATTGCAAGCAGGAAGTGGGCGAGTCTACAACCCATTGGGTGCACCGGGTTAAAGCCATAATACATTCATCTGATAAGATGGATGTCGGCTCTGTAGTCTTAATGTTGGAGAAAAATTGCTGTTTTTTGCCTCTTAAAAAAAAGTTGGGGCACCTCAAGCGCGATTGTAATGATATGGGCACGCTGATGGCGGCTCTGGTCAAGTACGCCGACTCTGATAGTACCAAGGATCCGGAGTCTGATGATGAAAAGAAGAGCGGCAACAGCAAGGGCCCTCAGCATAACCCGACAAATCAAGGACATAATAAACATAAGGCTGATGGTAGTTTGGATTTTGTGGCTAACACCAGTGCGCATGGCAACAACCAACGGCGTAAGGGGAGAGCACCTCCCCGGTCTGGCGGGTCAGGCCCCACACTTGAGCAGTTATTGAATGAGCCCTGTCCAAGGCACGACACTCAGCAGAAGCCGGCTACCCATCTATGGAAGGACTATACGATTATGAAGGCCTTCAAAAATTCCAACATGTTTGATGGTAACAATGGGCAGGGCGGTGGCTCAGGTGGCAGCGGTTTTCATGGCCCGGGCGGCGGTTCAAATCCCAATTTTCAAAATTCTCAAGGCAATCAAGGTGGATATAACCAACAATCTGGCCAGGGTGGTCAGCAACAGTAGCAAGGTGGATACCAGAGCCATCTGAAGCAGCTGAATAGTGGCCAATATTATGTGTTTACCACCAGTTTATGCAAACGAGACCAGAAGCTACATAAGAGGGCTGTGAATGCTGTTGAGCCGGCAGTTCCTCATTATTTGAGATGCTCTGAGCAGCCTATTCTATGGAGTAGGGAAGATCACCCTCCCCGGGTTGATAATCCATGTCACTTAGCCTTGGTGGTGGCCGCATAGGTGGGTGGATATAAATTCACCAAGGTACTCATGGATGGAGGCAGCAGCATCAACATCCTCTGTTATGAGACCTTCTGTCGCATGGGGTTAACTGATAAAAGCATTAAGCAGTCCAACATTGTCTTCCATGGCGTCGTGCCTGGTACGTTGGCATATTCAGTCAGTAAGATCGAATTGGAGGTAGCCTTTGGGGAAGAATATGACTCCAGGGCCGAGAAATTGATGTTTGAAGTAGTCAAGATCAAGAGCCCATATCATGCTCTGTTTGGGCGGCCGGCTTATGCCAAGTTAATGGCACAGCCGTGTTATGTGTATTTGCATCTCAAGATGCCGGGTCATAAGGGAACCATTATGGTGCATGGAAGCTGGAAGGTAGCCTTGGAATGTGAAGAAGGTGACGCGGCTTATGCTGAGTCGGTTTGTGCAACAGATGAGTTAAAATCCTACAAGGACAATGTTGATCCGGAGGGTATGACATCTTTGAAGAAGACAACCACAGAGCATGAGCCGGTCATGAAGTTTAAGTCGGTCGATGATACTAAGCTTGTTGACTTTGTTCAAGGTGACTCATCCAAGCAGTTCAGTATCAGTGCTAATTTGGATCCCAAATAGGAAAGCACTCTCATCGAGTTCACCCGTGAGAACCGGGACATCTTTGCATGGAAACCTTCTGACATGCCAATTGTACCGAGAGAACTCGCTGAGCACACTCTTAATATTGATCCAAAGTTTAAGCTGGCCAAGCAGTTTCTTCGGCGGTTCAATGAGGAGAGGCAGAAGGCCATTGGTGAGGAGGTAGCCCGGCTCTTAGCAGTTGGGTTCATCATTGAAGTTTTTCATCCAAAGTGGTTGGCTAACCCGGTGCTTGTGCTTAAGAAAAACGGCACTTGGCGTATGTGTGTGGATTACACAGATTTAAACAAGGCTTGTCCAGCTGATCCCTTCGCTCTCCCTCGTATTGATCAATTCATTGATGCTACAGCGGGTTGTGAGCGTTTGAGTTTTTTGGATGCTTACTATGGTTATCATCAGATCAAGATGGCAACTAAGGACCAGGAGAAGACGGTGTTTATTACTCCGTTTGGAGCCTTCTGCTATGTATCAATGCCTTTTGGGCTCAAGAGTGCCCAAGCGACTTACCAGCGGTGTGTGCAGAATTGTCTTCATAATCAAATATGGCGCAATGTTCATGCTTATGTGGACGATATAGTGGTGAAATCCAGAGAGAAGGAGACCTTGATAGATGATCTAAAGGAAATCTTTGACAATCTTCGGGTTTACAAGATGATGCTTAACCCGGCCAAGTGTGTTTTTGGTGTGCTTGCAGGGAAGCTTTTGGGTTTTGTGGTTTCTAACAGGGGCATCGAGGCTAACCTGGAGAAGATCAAGGCCATCACCTCTCTGGCTAAACCGGCATGTATCAATGACGTTCATCGTTTGGTGGGTCGTATCGCTGCTTTAAGCTAGTTCATAAGCCGGTTAGGCGAGAAGGCCATACCACTGTATCAAATGATGAAGAAGACGAATAACTTCGTTTGGACTGATGCTGCCAACACTGCTTTTGAAGATTTGAAGAGGCAGCTGGCTGAGCCGCCGGTTCTTGCTGCTCCCATTGATAAAGAGCCCTTATTATTATATGTGGCTGCTAACACGCGTGCCGTCAGCATGGCCATTGTGGTGGAACGCAAGGAGGCAGGCAAGGAACACCCGGTTCAGCGGCCCGTTTACTACATTAGCAAAGTGCTTATTGAGTCCAAGCAACGGTATCCTCATTGGCACAAGCTCGTTTATGGGGTGTTCATGGCAAGTCGGAAGCTTAAGCAATATTTCCTAGGCCACCCCATCACTTTGGTTAGTTCTGCTCCTCTGGGGGATATCATTCAAAATAAAGAGACCACAGGACGAGTCGCCAAGTGGGCCATTGAACTTGGGCCTCATGGATTAAAGTATGTGCCACGCACTGCTATCAAATCTCAAGCGCTAGTGGATTTCATCAACGATTGGACAGAGCTGCAAATGCCTGAAGAAAAGCCGGACAACACATATTGGACTATTCATTTTGACAGGTCTAGGCAATTCGACGGCTCGGGGGCTGGAGTCATTTTAGCTTCCCCTCGAGGTGACAAATTTTGTTATGTGCTACGGTTAATGTTTCCCTGCACTAACAATGCAGCTGAGTACAAAGCCTTACTCCATGGTCTCCGGATGGCTAAGGAGATGAGCTTAAGCCGGGTAAGGTGTCTCGGCGACTCAGATTTGGTGGCTCAGCAGGTATTAGGCAAGTGGGATTCTAAGGATCCTCTCATGGTGGCTTATCGCTGTGAAGTCGATGCCATTGCTGGACACTTCTAGGGTTATCAAGTGGAGCACATTGACCGCAGAAAGAATGAGGCGGATGATGCTTTAAGTCGGCTGGGCTCCCAGCGTAAGCCGGTGCCGCCTAATACTTTCTTGGATATTCTGCATAACCCTTCTGTCAAGTTACCTACAGAGGAGGACTTGGCTGTTCCTGACCCGGAAGCACAATTGGTGGCGGCTCTTCATGTCATTCCAGATTGGACGGTGCCATATTTGGCTTCTATGACCCGGGGCGAGTTGCCTGAGGATGAAACCTTGGCTAGACAGATAACCCGGCGGTCTAAGTCAATGACGATTATCAGTGGCGAGTTGCATCATCACAGTGTGACAGGGGTGTTTCAGCGTTGTGTATCCCCTAAAGAAGGCCAAGAAATTCTATGTGAGATTCACAAAGGGGATTGTGGGCATCATGCCGGGTCAAAATCACTTGTGGCTAAGGCTTTCTGCCATGGATTCTATTGGCTGATGGCTCATGCTGATGCAGAGGACCTGGTCAGTAAATGTGACGGCTGTCAGAAGTTCTCAAGACGGGCTCATGTGTCGGCTTAAGAATTGAGGATGATTCCAATTACTTGGCCGTTTGCAGTCTCGGGGCTTGACATGGTTGGGCCTTTCAAAAGGTCAAAAGATAAAAAGACTCACCTCTTTATGGCAGTTGATAAATTTACAAAGTGGGTTGAGGCAGAGCCAGACAGTAAGAGTGATGCAGCTACAATGGTTCAGTTCATGAAGAAGGTGATATTTTGCTTCGGCTTTCCACACAACATTATAACTGACAATGGCACTAATCTGTCTAAAGGCGCCATGGAGGAAGTTTGTCAACGTGAGCATATTCGGATTGATGTTTCATCAGTGGCTCACCCCCAATCCAATGGTCAAGCTGATAGAGCCAATCAGGAGATCTTGAAAGGCATCAAGCCCCGGCTTTGGTCCCCCTGCAGGGGACGTCGGGTTGTTGGGTTGAGGAGTTACCCTCTGTATTATGGAGAATCAACACTACTCCTAACAGATCTATGGGTTATACGCCTTTTTTCATGGTCTATGAAGTTGAGGCGGTTCTCCCTAGTGACATCCGTCATGACTCACCTCGCGTGGCGGCTTATGTGGAGGCGGACAATGAACAGGCGCGTCAGGATGCTCTTGACCTATTAGATGAACAGCAGGACCTGGCAACAGCTCGTTCGGCGATTTACCAACAGGACCTGGGCCGCTATCACAGCTGCCGGGTTAAGTCCAGAGCCTTTCAGGAAGGTGATTTGGTGCTCCGGCTCATCCAGGATCAAACTGATGCGCACAAGTTATCCCCACCTTGGGAAGGGCCCTTTGTGGTCAGCAAGAACTTGAGCAATGGGTCATATTACCTCATCGATGTTCGAGAGGACAAAGACTCATGTAAGTCAGAGGAGGAGACCCGCCGGCCGTGGAATAGCGCTCATCTTCGGCCTTACTACACTTGAGCCACCGGCTCACCTAATGTACATATTTTGACAATGTATATATTATGACAAATAATAAAGCAGGACCTCTGTCCTTTTTTCCTTCCTCAAAGGTAAATTTGTCATTGTTATTATCATTATTATCTCACATGATCACTTGGGGGTTGATCATATTTGATCCGGCTTAACCCGCTTGATCTGGCTTACGATCGTATTCGAATCTAGCTGTTAAAAATTATGATCACTAGGGGGCTTCCTGTTCAAACATAGGTCGTATTTGAACCAAAGAGAACATAGTTGTCGGTACCCTTTTGATTGGCACACTGCCGAGCTCACTAGGGGCTTCTTGATCGTATTCCAATCATAGCTTAACCACTTTTGGGAACCGACATTGATCGTATTCGAATCTGAGTCGTTAAAAAACTCTCAAGGTCATTAGGGGGCTTCCTGTTCGAACATAGGTCGTATTCGAACCAAAGAGAACACAGCTATCGGTACCCTCTTGATTGGCGCATGCCAAAGCCATTGGGGGCTACATGATCGTATTCGAATCCTATCTTGGCCCCTTCGGAATGGTTTACTGATCCTATTCGAATCAACAGCCTTGAAATTTTTTATACTCTATTTTGGTTTAAGTTTTCTTTGGAAGCACCCTTTATTTGACTTGAGACTTTTGTGAGGTTTGCAAGTATAAGTGTGGCTATTTATAACCCGACTTAATATTGACTGATGAGTCGCTGATAGGTGAGCATCATTATACCTTTGAAAATTCGGGTGCCAAAAGACCGAGTTATCACCCTTACCGACTGGGTCATATGAGCAGGTGGTGCAAATTTAAAAGGTCGCAGATGTAAGATTATAGTTGTGTTTTCTACAACAAACTTATCTGTGACTCTTTCATATTAAGTTTTCTTTACCCGCTTGGTGGTAAGCTGCCAAGGCATCTTGTGGTTTGTTTCTATATGCAGGACAGTTAACAGGTCTGGTCAAGCGTACGGAAAGCAGATGAAAAGTAACACGGGTGGATATATAACACGACAGCTTAATGCCGTTAAGCATTAAAACATGCACGATGGCACGGCCAAAATAAAGTTATTTCTATTCTATTACATGACTCCCTGAGTCCAAATTAGTCCTATTGTTTTTTCAGCATGTCACAGGTATGAGCCGCCACGACAGGTTAGCCTTCATGATTGGCCTGAAGCATCCGGGTTAGCCATCTCTGCGTCTTCGCCCTACTCCCTTTCTTGGAAGGTTGACGATGACCAGTCAATGTTGTTCAAAGCTTCAAATTCAGCTTCATCATCAACTAGGTCGGTCGGGTCAATTTCAGGGGCGAAGGTGTGCTTACGGAGTGGGGGAATCAGACTGGTCACTTCATAGTGAGGCGTTGAAATTCTCCGGTTGTCTTCATCATAACCCGCCTTGTACTTGGTAAGATCCACTTCGTTTGCTATCAAGGTAGCCACGGGGCGTATCTCCTTTACGCAAGCGATAAAATCTGCCTCTTCAAAAGGAGTGCCATCTTCCTTCAAGCTTGGATGGCCGGTGGCAATGTCGGCCGGGTCTAATTCTGGTAACCAATCCTTGGCCCGGCTTCAAGCATTTACCGCTATGGCTCTTGCAACTGACCGTATCAGTTCATTGAACCGTTGGGGTAGCACGGACAGCTTCTTCAAGAACTCTACCAGGAGGGTAGGCACTTCATTTGAGAAAGCCACTGTGGCTAATGTGTGTTGAGACCCGGTGTACAATTGCTCCACCAGTGTGTATACTGCCTTTAGTTTGATCAGCATGTCTTGGTTCAAATTGGAGCTTCTGGGGCCTACATAAACATGATCAGGTGAGTCAATTCCAAATTATATGATCAACTGAAAGGATGAAATGTTTAAATGCTTGCAGGACGACTTACCAAAGATCGCCGAGACAATCTGAGAGACATGGCGCTTTAAGCCGGTTAGTTCACCGGTTGCTTCTTCCAGAGCCGCCTCTGGCTTCTCAGCTCGGCTGATCAACGCAATTTTCTCATCAGCCCAGGCTTTGTTTTCAGTTTCAAATTCTTTCTTCAATTTTTCTTGCTCAGAAATGCTGAATTAGAATTTGGTGTCGGCCTTTTGGATTTCCGTCTCTTGGGACTCCAGGCGGCTCTTCAGATCAGTCACCTATGATTCGAGTTGACTTGTGGAGGCCTATACGGGTCAAAATCAAGCTAATTTTAGTACAATGTTAAAGTCCCAAGCCTTTTGCAAAGCAACAACGCTTGGCACTTGGGGGCTAATGTTTACCGAAGAAATTCTATTTTCAGTGGCGGTTCATAACATGGCGGTTCATAACAGTAAGTCCCAAGCATTTTGCAAGCAATAATACTTGGCACTTGGGGGCTAATGCATATTGTGGTTCAAAGCTATGTAAGTGTTTTTTCATCTATATTTTAAGAACCGGCACAACCATGTTGGTTAAGCCGCCCCTTGGGGACTACGGAGTATGCCGTATTCCTTGCGTGTTTTGTTCGTCTATGCTACTAATGTCGCTAAATTTGTTTCTAAGTCTACAACATATTAATCATAAGCAATAGACTTGGGGGCTGGCATAGTAAAGATAAATGAATACAGAGAAAGAGTTGTACCTCAAATTTTTGGTGCATTTGCTTCACCATGTCAATTTCAAGGTTCCGGCTGCTGTGCACTTGGCTCATGTAGCCAGAAAAGATGTCCCCGATACTCATGTGAGCATAATTCGTAACATCTAGCTTGACCCGACGGTGGTCCAGAAGTTCTTCCAAGTCAGTGACTCCCCAGGAGAGAGCCCCCCGAGCCTTGCCCGAGGAGGGCACCAGGCGCGCCTTCCTACGCGACGAAGGGTGGTGCCCCTTGGATGGGCGCGTGCCCGGATGTGGCGCCTCCGGAGGAGCCTGCCTCCTAAGTCCCTGAACCAGGTGATGTCTTCTTCTTCTTGGGAGCTTCTCCAGGAAGGTTTCCATTCTTGCTGTATGGGTCCTCGATTGACGCAGATTGGAAGGCGCGCTCGAGGGAGCACACCGCATCCTTCTCTTCACAGGGGACTGTGATGACCCCGCCACTTCCTTGCATCTTGAGGACGTTGTAACCATGGTGAGTCACTGCCATGAACTTAGCTAGGGCTGAATACCCGAGGATGGCATTGTATGGCAGGCGAATATGGGCGACGTTGAAGTCAATGAGCTCGGTGCGGTAGTTGTTGCACTGCCCAGAAGTGACAGGGAGGCGGACCTGCCCTATCGGGACAGTGGAACCGTCAGTGACTCCTAAGAAGGGCTTGGTTGGCTGAAGCTGATCGTATGGCACTTGAAGATTGTTGAACGTCTCGACGGACAGGATGTTAGGCCTGCCCCGCCG
Organism: Triticum dicoccoides; assembly: GCF_002162155.2. Classification (NCBI taxonomy): domain Eukaryota; kingdom Viridiplantae; phylum Streptophyta; class Magnoliopsida; order Poales; family Poaceae; genus Triticum; species Triticum dicoccoides. The sequence goes on along the minus strand of NC_041381.1, from coordinate 252,460,025 downwards.
TCGATGAGGGTCCTAGTAACTTGCACATTGCTGATGACTGGGGAGAAGAGCATCGGGAGGAACCGACCATTGCCACGCACTTGAGCTGATCCACTGAGCTGAACATGATGGCGCATGCGGACCACTTGAGAGGGCGGGTGGCCTCAAGCTTGGGGAGGATTGCATTCACCTCGCGAGCAAACTGCTTGAAGATACACTGAGAGGTTGGGGCCTGAGCGCCGCCCAAGATGCAAGCGATTGCACGCGGCTCCTAGAAGCCCCCAGCCCCCTCCTCTTGATGATGGTCTTCATTCCTTCTTGGTGGTGGTGGCAGAGGAGGAAGTCCTGCGTTGGCTTGCGGGCGATCCTCACGAGGCTGATCCATCCAAGCTCCCTCGCGAGGCCGGTCCTGCCAGCGGTCCTCGCGAGGCCGGTTACGCCACCCTTGGTGAGGGCCACGGTCATCCCATCGTCCTCCACCTCTTGGTCCGCCTTGGCCGTAGCCCCGATCATTGCGCTCGGGGCATCGACCGACTCGGCCTTCTCGCACGGCCTGAGTTCTTGGCATTTGTTGGTGTTGTGGGTGTGGAGATCGTGGTACACACAGTAACGGCTGCCCTTGGATGACTCTGGCTGGTCCCCACCGCGCTTTGTGTCCGGCTCTACTGCGAGCACAACTGCTCCCTTGCGCTTCACATCTTTGGCCTTGGATTTCTTCTCTTCTGGGTCTGCGGCTGGGAGCTCGAGAAAGGAGAGGCGTCCTTCCTTAGCCCTTGCGCACTTGGTCGCCAGGTTGAACAACTCCAGAGACATACACAAATCTTCGTGGATCGCCAGCTCTTCCTTCATCTTGATGTCGCGGACGCCATCAGAGAATGCTGAGATGATGGCCTTCTCGGTCACCTTGCGAATCTTGAGGCGAGCGTTGTTGAAGCGCTGGATGTACTTCTGCAAGGTCTCTCCAGGCTGCTGCTTGATGCGACGCAGGTCACCCACGGTCGGCGGACGGTCGTGCGTGCCCTGGAAGTTGGCGAGGAAGCGAGTGCGCATCTCGTCCCAGGAGGAGATTGTGCCAGGAGCCAGGTTCAGGAGCCAGTTGCGGGCGCCGTCCTTGAGTGCCATGGGAAACCAGTTCGCCATGACCTTTTCGTCCCCGTTGGCGGCTTTGATGCCCAGCTCGTAGAGCTGTAGGAACTCCGCGGGGTCGGCAGTGCTGTCGTAGCGAGGAGACAGGTCAGGCTTGAACTTACCTGGCCAGGCGACACTGTGTAGCTCGGTGGTGAAGGCGCGACAGCCTGCGGTGACCATCGAAGCTCTCTGCTGATGTGGGGCTGGCTCATGGAGATTCCCACGCACCACTGCCTGGAGCAGTGCGGGGTCTTGACGTGCTGGCACAGGGATGCGGTCGTGGCGCACCAGGGCCGGGAGCACGCGTGCACCTTCTTGGGGACGAGGGATTTCTTGGCAGCTCCTTTCTTGTCGCGCGGGCGCCGGACGTGGTGGATCTCCTCCTGGGGCCACGCGCCTTGGAGCCAAGACGCCGTCTTGGGGAGGAGGTGGTGGAGGCACCTCCTGATTTTCGCCTCTTGCACAGGATGGAGGGCGAGGCAGTGAGAGGGACGGTGCAGGGGAGCGCCCTGCGGCGCTGACGAGCTCGGTGATGCGAGCGACCACTCCTCATAGAGGTCGTCAACGGGACGGTAGTGCAGGAGCTCACGCGCCAGGAGCAACGCGGCGTGCGCGTCTGCGGGGGTGCGACGGGCGTGGGACGACGAACCAGCTGGAGTCAGCGACGGGGTGGCGGTGCGGCCTTCCCGCAGCACCAAAGGATGCAGCGATGAGGCCTGCTGCTCGTTCCCTGTCGGGCCGATGGCGGCGTTGCCGGCAGGCGATGGGGAACGACGGGGACACCCACCTACGGGAGCCGTCTGGGCGACGCGGGCGGCCAGAGTAGCCCGACGCTCGGCTCGAGCCTGGCGAGCGTCTGCCATGGACACGACGGAAGATCGACACGAAACGGCGGAAGAAAGATTCCGGCGGACACCTACCTGGCGCGCCAAATGTCGGATGTTGGGTTCTGGCAGACCCTTTCGAACTCCGGGGTGCGCACGAAGATCTTTCCCCTACCAATCTACATCCGATCGTCTCGCGAGATCTAAGCTAAAAACGATGAACTACACAAGAGACACAAGATTTATACTGGTTCGGGCCACCGTTGTGGTGTAATACCCTACTCCAGTGTGTGGTGTGGTGGATAGCCTCAGGGGTTGATTATCAATAGTACAAAGGATGAACAACCTCGCAAGAGGTGTTCTTGAGCTGGTGCGATGAACTGCTGGCGTGAGTTCGATCGCCTCTCTTTGTCTAGGGCTCTCTCCGATCTGATTCCCTTACTCTGTGGTGGCTAGTCCTATTTATAGAGGCCCTGGTCCTCTTCCCAAATATTGAGCAGGAAGGGCGCCAACAACGGCTATTTTGAAGGGGAACAACTAGTACAAGTTATCCTGAATAAAGTTGGTCTTCGGCTGCCAAAGGCACTGGCGATGACGCCGCCTTGGGCTCCATAGTGACCTCCATCCTGCTGCTCTACTAGTCTTGGTCTCATTGCACTAAAACGGCAACCTTTGCCTGATGCCTCGGTACACCACGTCTGCGCTTGCCCCCTTTGCACCAAAGAGAAAACAAGGACTCTGCGCAGGCCGGTGCCCGCCTGGCGCCTGCCTGGTCTCGATCGTCATGGCTTGCGTCATGAGCACCTCGCGAGGTACCCTGCCTTGATCTCTCCGCCTCCTCGCGAGCCTGCCTGGCGAGGCCATTCCTGAGGAAGTCTTGTGTCGTCTGCCCCGCGAGGCTTGGCCCCTCGCTAGGGTCTTGAGTCTTGTGCTGATGAAGATGGGCCGTACTCGGCCACCACTTGAGCCACGCCGCAGGCCGCAGGCAGGCAAGTCTCGGGACCCCCATTCCCAGAACGCCGACAGTCATCAGTCCTGACCGGGCTAAGGGCTTCTGGATTTTCTGGTTCATCGGTGGCTCGTTTAGCGGGCAGGTCAGTAGTGGGAGTTGGTAAGTCTTGAGTTGGTTCAGATGGCGGCTCATGAGTTGATGAGTCCAACACAGCTGTTTCAGCCACCGGCTCAGTCAAGACCGTGTCTTCAGTTGGCTTGTTTTTCCTAACCCGTTTGCTGGGCTTGGCTTGTCCACTGCGTGAAAATAAAGGTTAGTACAAAGGCAAGGGGTTAAAGTAAAAACAAGATAAGCAGATTATTATACACTGCAGCAGTCTTGAAAGCCGGCAGGTTGGACTGCATTGAGTCGTCGGAGGAAGGGGAAGTGTCCTGGTAGTCCAAGTCTGAAGAATTGAGCGGTTGATGAGTAAGACCCGCCAAGGGATAAAAGGTATTTAAAACAGAAGTGACCTCATTCCGGCGTTTCCTTGGGGTGTTTGGTAAGCCGGAGGATAGCTCCGCATCCTTGCTGGTCCAGGTCTGCCTCCGGCTCTCATGAATCTGCCGCTTCAAAAGAAATTGAGGATGGTGATGAGCTAAAGGATGGGAAAACCTTACTTTCCGGTTCACTCTAGTGATTTTCTGTCTTGGCAAAGGCTCAGAGTCGGAGGAAAGGATAGTTACCTCATCAGCCTTGCTACGGCTAGTTCCTGTGTCCTCCAGCTGATAATCAGTGTCAACAAGATGGTTAACAAATGAGCCAAGGGAGTCAAGGGCTACCTCCGACTCAGAAGAGTCTGCTAGCTGAAGCAAGTCAGACGCGGTGGCCTTTTTGCCTTTCCTCTTGGCAGCCTCTTTCCTGGCGACTCTCTTCTCCTTTCTGGCTTTCATGGCAGCCTCATGGTCATATTTGACCTTCCAGAATTTAGCACCTGCCTGTAGGAAATTAGCAAAGGTATAAATATGGGTGAAGCCATGGAAAAATCAAAGTAACTAATTCATATGGGCGGCTTACCTTTGGCGCCGGGTTAGCCTTGCAGAAAGGGGCTAAGCCCACTCTACTACAATCTGCCAGGCTCTCGTTCAAAAGAGACTTTGTCATATCGTCAATGACGTCTTTTGGCAAGTCAATAGGGCTGTGACGCAGAGGGTCATCCTTCGCGCCTGTATAATCACACATCAAACCGGGGCGGCGGCTCAATGGAATAACCCGCCAGGCGAGCCAAACCCGGACCAGGTCGATGCCTGTTAGCCCGTTCCCCAGAAGAGCCTTGATCTTGGCCAAAGTGGGGGCGAGTGATTTGCGTTCGGCGGCTGTAATCTTGTCAGGCAAATGATGGTTGGGCCCGAGACGAAGAGCGCAAAAGCCGGACAGAGGGTTTTCACCAGCCAGAGAGGTGTCTTGACAGTAAAACCACATCATATTCCAATCTTTGGGGTGGATCGTGGGGTTGGCGTAAGGAAACATCACATCCCTACGGTGCTGGATTGAGACACCACCAAGCTCTAAGGTCTGACCGCTGGCACACTCATTCTGGCGGTTCAAATAAAACATTTCTCTGAAGAGCAGCATATTGGGTTCTTCTCCAAGGTATACTTCACTGAATACTTGGAAGTTGCAGATGTTTGTCACGGAATTGGGTCCAATGTCTTGTGGGTGAAGATCAAAGAAATGCAACACATCCCTGAAGAATTTTGATCAAGGTGGAGTGAAACCCTGGTTCATATGATCTGTGAAAACAACAACTTCTCCATCTTTGGGTTGAGGAAATTCCTCCTCCGGGTCAGGAGCACGATAAGGCATGACTTCTTTTTTCGGCAGATAGCCGGTCCTCACAAAGTCATCCAAAGTGCTGTCAGTGACAATGGATTTAACCCAGTTGCAGGAAGTAGGTGCCTTTGGTGCCATTGTGATTGAAAGCCTTAGACAAAGTAAAAGTGCCGGTTCGAATTTAAGACGGGCAGGAAAAAATGTTACTGTGCATATTCAAGATGGCGGCTTACAAAGGGGCCTAATGGTATAAGCATAATTATGTCATGGTTATTTAAGCCGCCATAGGTTCTATAAGCCATCAGGATTATTTAAAACCGCTGTGGGTGGTCAGAATTGTTAATTGAGCTTGGTCTCTTTAAAGTCGGTAATTAGAGTCGCCATGGCTAGATGAATCTAACAGGTGCCGATTTTGCTTAAGTATTGCATAAACAGGTTTCACAAACTCAAACTATTATTTTGGATCAAATAGACGTTCAGAAAAGAAAAAAATTCTAGACCTAAAAATATGGTGTAGAGAAGTTCATGCGTTCTACTGAGGATTCTTACAAAGAAAGAAGATCTGCTAGTACTAAAAATGGATGCGGAGCAACTACCGCACGAGATCTACGCTATCATTGGATCAAACAAGCTATGGCAGAAGCAAATGTGAAGAACTAGGATGAACGAGGAACTGTACAGAAGAACATACTAGCCCTAGCACGGATCTATGGCGCAGAAAGGGGAAAACTTACTGCGGAAGATCTGTAGTGGAGGGGCGCCACCGTTCTCTGGTCAAGTTCAGGTCGATGCAGCGGCCAAGCTCGACAGATACGAGATGCGCTGTGGCTGCGGCGGCGGAGCTCCAGTAACAGATGGGGGCGAGAGGAAGAAGATGCGCAACGGGAAGAATTAGGAAGACCTAGTCGGGTCTATTTATAAGGATGGGCCACTAAAAGAGCGCGAAAAACGAGGAGGCCGGAAATATAAGTTATCCAACTACGAGGGGCGCCTCGATTTTCGGGATGGTCATCAAGACAAAGATCCATTGGGATTCATTGAAGAAAATGTGCTTTTATGGCTGGTGATGTCATGGCGAGTTACCACAAATCTAGATGATCATGTCATGGCGGGTTACAATTTATTTATAAGAGCAGAATATTTTTCTTAAAGTGTTGAAGATTGACATGAAACAATTAAAATAAATCTGGGGCCTAATGTTGGGGATATGACTATTGGTATGACCCGTCCAGGAGGGGTTATACTTACAAATATTATTGAAGCCCAAGACCCAGGATAGAGATGGTAGTTCACTTAAGGGCCCAAAGCCCGGAAGCGGCTTAAGGCCCGTAGTGATAAACCGCCATGTATACGTGACTTGCATTGTAAGGCAAGAATAGTTAAGAGACCGAGCCGGACACTGTTTATGAGCCGGACGGGACTCTGTAGAGCCACTGGGCATCGACCTCTGTATATAAAGGGACGACCCAGCGGCGGTTCAGGGCAAGTAACGTCAACTCGAGAGCTAGGTCAAGCGATTCGCTCCCTGGTTATCGAGACATAAGTAATCCCACTTAAAACTGGATCGTAGGCTTTTACCTTCACCGTAAGGGGCCGAACCAGTATAAACCTCATGTCCTTTGTCCCGATTAACCCCTTTAAGCTTCCTAGTTGCGATGGCTCCTCGACTAAGTCCTTTCACTAGGACATCTGCCATGACAATTCAACGACAAGCCTAGAACACCAATGGTGTCACGGTGTAGCACAACTAGTTGCACCAAAGTATATGAAGTATCTTTGGACATCAAGATAAGTGAATATCACAATGACAGTAAAGATATTGATGAGAAAGAACCGCCAAGCAGGATACACAAACAACTCTATCTCCAACTTTCCTCTGAAAAAGTTTGTGCCAATTTTTTGATATTCTTTCTCGATAATGATAATGACCCAAGCTTTTCACTGCAAAAAAGAATCACTCAATTTTGAGTTGGTATGAGGAGGCAAAAAAATTGTAAAAGTCGCCTGAAAAACAGTAGGAAACTATGCTCGGGAACTTTGGAGGGCAAAAAGACCTATTTAGAAGCTGATTTTGAGGTGCCAAATATTTAACAACCTTCTTGAACTATTCAAATGCGCCTCGTCGATAGTTTAAATTTGAGTCCCCGTGGAGCCCAAACAAACTTCGTATGAGGAATATACGCCTGTTTAACTGAACACTTCGCAAAACAAATTCCAATCTGAATTCAATTACGAGATTGATTCTAGATAGATCCAAAATTTCCCCCTCTTTTTTTCTTCTCTTTTTTCTCTCATTTTTTCACTTTTCTCTTTTTCTTCCGCTTCTCTTTTTTTTTCTCCTTTTCCAAAAAAACTAGATAAGAAGCAGATTGGATCAAGCGAAGATGCAAACGACCTCAAGTATGATTATGACAATGAACGATGGGGAGCACGTGGTGAAAACTAATGCATGGTGGTAGTCGACAGCGGAAGGGATGATAATGCAGCGGCGGCATGACTAATGTGAACATAACTTGAAACTCTAAAGGAAACTAGACACTAAGACCAACAACTCGACACGATGGTGCAACCGACAAAGCAAAAGAGTGAACAAAAAATTGCAAAAGGCTCGTGATGATCTAGTACTAATTTTTTGTGACTTTTTCTTGGACAATGGGTAATAAATGCAATCTAATCTAGAGATAACTGGAAAATTTCTCACCGAGCAACCTGAAAAATGATACCACATGATAGCGGCGAGGGTCCCGGTCTTTCGTTGAGATGATAATTATTGATTTGGTGGAGGCGACTTTCATGATCCGACCACAAACGTGCACGACGTTGCACCTTAGCAATCGCTAAACTAATCTTCGGGATGTTACTGACGATGCCGGAAGAACGATCAACCTGAAAAGAAAAGGTATATTCCTGCATGCAATCGAAGAACAAGAAAGAATATGATAATGCAATCTAAATATTGCGAATATATATGAAGTATTGATAAAAGTGGGGATCCGATACCACTTGATAGAGGTGAGAGCGCTAATCCTTCGATGAGATGATAACTATCGATTTGGTGGAGGCGACTTTCATGATCCGACTACAAACGTGCATGAGGTTGGACCTTAGAAATAGCTAAACCAATTTCCAGGAGGTTACTGACGATACCGGAAGCATGATCAACCTGACCACGAAGGTCTATTTCTACATTCAATCGAAGAACAAGGAAGAGTATGATAATCCTGAATTTTGCAAATATATATATATATATGAAGTATTGATAAAAGTGGGGATCCAAAACCAATCTTGGCCTAGACGTTTGACACAAGCGAAGTACACGAAGTTGCAATTGCTAACTTTTAACTATACAAATCCCCTAGAAAAAGGTTACTAGATTGATCTAGTTATACAGGAGCAAGGGGGTTCGGCCAAAGAGGTGGTAGGATGTCTTAAGTAGCCTAAAAGTAACCCTAGGTTGTACAAGGCCCATGGGCCCAAGTGGAGGTGATGCGACAACTTTAGACTTGTAGTTTGACTCAGATTCTAATGCAGCATCAGATTGTTTCGTCAATATCTCCATGCTCTGGGCGAATTTGAAGGTGAATCCACTTGGGCTGGAAAGTTAATGAAACAAGCTTTCCAATAAAAAATGAATCACCCAATTCGAAGTCCGGATGAAAAAGTTCTTGGCATTTTGAGTCAGATATGTGTGTGCAATCTGAATCTGAATCCAAAACATGAGAAAATTGGACTCTATCTTCTCATGGGCTAAAAATGACGTGAGAGAACTTCTTGAGCAACACCTAAACGTCTCTTTTTCCCTTATCTTCACATGTGGATTGTACAAGTGTCCGATAGTTTTGCAATTAGGCATGAAACAAAAGATGTGAAGTACTTTTGTTCTGTATAGCATAAACAAAATTATGGCATAACTTTTATCAGAAATCACCTCAAATAAATACATATATGCAATATTCGTGATCATATCCAAGGTAGCCATGTCCTCGTACGAAGATGAAACACAAGTTGATATGGAGGCATCCACAAGTGGAACACATTCAGACGAAGTAAATGAGGAAGTGTAATAAGATGATCCACCTTGACCTCCCTCTCCACCTCCTCAAGCAAACAACAACACCAACAACAATGAGGAGCAAGAAGAAGATGATGAGTTTGCTTCACTACATCCCAAGCGAAAACTACCTCAAGTTAGAGCAAGAATTGACAAGCATAATCATGTCAAACAAATTCTTGTGGACATCAAATCCGGTAGAATGAATCATATGATGAAGTACCACATGAGTGGATATATAGGAAATGAATCGAAATCTTCCCTACTCGCTCTAAATCTTGCTTAGCTAACTTTTGGGACCATTACTCATTCATCTCTAGTATTGAGCCTATGAAGGTTGATCAAGCCCTCGAAGACCCCGATTGGCTGAATGCTATGCACGAAGATCTACACAAACTTCAAGGGGAATCAAGTGTGGACATTGGTTGAGAAGCCGAAGGATGAACAAAACGTCATCAGAACCAAATGGATGTTTAGAAAAAATAAAGACGAGGATGGACAAGTCATACGCAACAAGGCTCATCTCGTGGCTCAAGGCTACACTCAAGCCGAAGGTATGGACTATGGTGAGACCCATGCCCCCATTGCTAGACTTGAGTCCATTTGCAATTTACTTTCTTATGCCAATCACCATTATATCACCCTCTATCAAATGGATATATAAAGTGTATTATTAAAAGGTGAAATTGAGGAGGAAGTTTATGTTAAACAACCTCCTGGCTTTGTTAATTGCTACCTCTTGAGCTTGTGTTGGTTTTTTCCTTCAAGAGGAAAGGGTGATGCAGCAAAGTAGAGTAAGTATTTCCCTCACTTTGAGAACCAAGGTATCAATCCAGCAGGAGATAATGCACAAGTCACCGAATACCTGCACAAACAATCAACAACTTGCACCCATCGCGATAAAGGGGTTGTCAATCCCTTCACAGTTACTTGCAAAAGTGAGATCTGATAGAGATAGATAAACAGTAAAGTAAATATTTTTGGTTTATAGATTGGAAATTAAATATTGCAAAATAAAGGAATGACAACAAAAATTGGCAAGTTGACAGGAAACTAATAAGATGTAAATGAGATTCAGTATAATGGAAAAGAGACCCCGGGGCCACAGGTTTCACTAGTGGCTTCTCTCAAGATAGCAAATATTGTGGTGGGTGAACAAATTACTGTTGAGCAATTGATAGAAGAGCGCATAGTTATGACAATATCTAAGGCAATGATCATGAACATAGGCATCACGTCCGTGTCAAGTAGACCGAAGCGATTCTGCATCTACTACTATTACTCCACACATCGACCGCTATCCAGCATGCATCTAGAGTATCCAGTTCATAAAAAATGGAGTAACGCATTAAGTAAGATCACATGATATAGAGGAATTTACTCAAGCAATATGATGAAAACCCCATCTTTTTATCCTCGATGGCAACAATACAATATGTGCCTTACTGCCCCTACTGTCACTGGGAAAGGACACCGCAAGATTGAACCCAAAGCTAAGCACTTCTCCGATTGCAAGAAAAACCAATCTAATATGCCAAACTAAACCGATAATTCGAAGAGACTTGCAAAGATATCAAATCATGCATATAACAATTCAGAGAAGAACCAAATAATATTCATAGATAATCTGATCATAAATCCACAATTCATCGGATCTTGGCAAACACATTGCAAAAGATTATTACATCGAATAGATCTCCCAGAACATCGAGGAGAACATGGTACTAAAAATAAAAGAGAGAGAAGAAGCCATCTAGCTACTAGCTATGAACCCGAAGGTCTGTGGTAAACTACTCACGCTTCATCAGAGAGGCAATGGTGTTGATGTAGAAGCCCTCCATGATCGCATCCCCCTCCGGCAGGACGCCGGAAAATGTCCCTAGATGGGATATCACTGGTACAGAAGGTTGTGGCAGTGGAAAAGTGGTTTCATGGCTCCCGTGGATGTTTTCAGCGTATCAGAGTATATATAGGTGAAGGAGCTAGGTCAGGAGACCTACAAGGGGCCCAAAAGGTAGGGGGCGCACTCTCTTGCCTTATGGATGCCACGTTACATCTCTGACTTCATCTCCAAGTCTTTTGGTTTCCTTATGGTCCAAGAAAGATCATCTTGACAGTTTCATTCCGTTTGGTATTCCTTTTCTATGAAACTCTAAAATAGGCAAAAAAACAGAAACTGGCACTGGGCTCTCGGTTACTAGGTTAGTCCCAAAAATAATATAAAATAGCATATTAAAGCATATAAAACATCCAAAACAGATAATATAATAGCATGGAACAATCAAAAATTATAGATACATTGGAGACGTATCATTAATCAAAACAAACCAAACCATGTTTACAAACATCATAAAGCTCTCTATGGTCTCAAACAAGCCCCTAGAGCTTGGTATAAATGCTTGATAACGTTTCTTCTTGAAAAAGGCTTTGAAATTGGTAAAATTGATTCAACCTTGTTTACTAAGAGAGTCAATGGTGAACTATTTGTATGCCAAATATATGTTGATGATATTATCTTTGGATCTACTGACCCTCTCTGTAGTGAAAAGTTTGGAAGGTTAATGTGGAAAAAGTATGAGATGTCTATCATGTGTGAACTCAAATTCTTCCTTGGCTTGCAAATCAAGCAAACTAGGGACGGTACCTTTGTTTCTCAAACAAAGTATACCAAGGACTTATTTAAGAAGTTCAACATGCAAGAAATAAAAGGTATCAAAATCCCCATGCCTACTACCGGACATCTTGACTTTACAAAGGATGGGAAACCCATTGATAAAAAAGGCTTATTGATCCATGATTAGTTCATTGCTATAGCTATATGCCTCCCTTCCCGACATTATGCTAAGTGTGTGCATGTGTGCACGATATCAAGCGGCACCAAAAGAGTGTCATTTTAAGGCCATGAAAAGAATTGTGAGATACTTGATACATACACCAAACTTTGACATTTGGTATCCCAAGGGATATTCTTTCAAACTTGTTGGCTATTCCGATTTGGACTATGTCGGAGACAAGGATGATAGAAAATCCACTTCTAGTACATGTCAATTTCTTGCTAGATCTCTCGTGTCTTGGTCTTCCAAGAAACAAAATTCGGTATCTTATACACCGGCAAGGCGGGATACATTGCAGCCGGATCATGTTGTGCTCAATTGCTATGGATGAAACAAACTCTCAAAGATTATGGGATACATGTGAAACATGTGCCATTACTATGTGACAATGAGAGTGCTATTATGATTGCACACAATCCCGTGCAACATTCTCGAACTAAGCATACTGAGGTTCATTACCATTTCATTTGAGATTATGTTGCTAAAGGTGACATTGACCTCAGGCATGTTCATACTGACAAACAATTGGCGGATATCTTCACCAAACCTATTGATGAGAAGATATTTTGTTACTTGAGATGTGAGTTGAATGTCATTGATGTTTCCAATGTGAGCTAGACACTCACTTGGATGCATGCAAGGGCATGATCTTTTATGACTAATCCTTGATAATACTCTTATGATGATCATTTCATATCTTGGATACATTGCTCCCTTATATCGCATTTAACCCTTATAGGTACTTGGGTTTTCATCACTTCATAAGTTTGCTCTCAAACTCCTATCGTTGGTGTGAAAACCGGTAGAGGGGTAGGGGGTCCTGAGCTGTGGATCTCAGATAGATGGTAACATGAACAAGGAGACGATGTTTACCCAGGTTCAGGCCATCTTGATGGAGTTAAAACCCTATGTCCTATTCTTGTTTATATTAATATGCATGTCTCGAGTACAGAGTTGATCTACCTCGAGATTGTCAGATGTGTTATAACTCTAGGGCTAGGTGAATGAGATTGAGTTGATGTCTCCTCTATGGGCTAAACCCTTTGGCTTATATACACACCAAGTAAGGTATCTAGGGTTACAAGGTCGATATCTTGGCCTTGAGGTGGCAAGAGAAGTCTTGGAGTGTACGACAAGTCTTAGCTAGATGCATTTGACCCGCCTCTAGCGTACAGCTTCCGGAGTCCATCTTGAGAAGAATGAGGGCCCAACAGCCCAACCTGAAGAGCAAGGGCCGACTAGGTTAGTACCCCCTAGTCCAAGACACCGTTAGTAGCCCCTGAACTTGTCTTCTATGTAGAGGATGATTTCCTTGATGAAGATGACCTCGGATCCGAAGTCCTTGGCTTCACAGATGAGTATTTAGTTTCCTCATGTTCAGAAGAGGACAGAGAAGAGAAGTGGGCTGTAGATTTACAGCGGGCTGTAGCACTGGCTCCAAGAAGCTATGTGAGAGTGTAAGGTGAGCCATGTAGTGAAAAAATAGTACTTCTTTGTAGCCCGCTACTATACATGTTAACTATTACATCGTCTATACGTAGATGGCATGGAAACATGTTATAGCCATAAGTGGGCTATATTATTAACCATGCTCTAATTATATGTAGTATCACTGTCTTTGTCCTGGTTTACTACCTACATCCTGGTTTATTAGTCCCTTTTGTAATTTGTGCTAAATTTTGACCAAAGATTTAAGTGACAAAGTGTTAGTGCATGTCAACAAAAATTATATCGTTGGATTCGTATTTGAACATAGTTTTCAATAATATAATTCTGGTGACATTCATGAACATTTTATTGGTCAAATTTATGGTCAAAATTTGGCACAAATTAGGGGACCAATAAACTAGGATAGAGGTAGACTGGTCACCATCATGTTTTGTGCCAAATTTTGTCTTCATATTTACGTATGAGACCCAACCTACATGTAGGGAGTATATATATTGGCACGACAACCAAACTTATAAATTCAAAACTAAGCGTTACATGTCACAAGTTCAAAACGAGAAAGTGGAAAAAGTACAAGCACGCCCGTGCCATTTCGGCCCACCGCTCAGCACACATTGGCTTGGCATTTTCTATCTACAAGTTAAACAGGTAAAGACTGCCACATTCGTGTTGCACCCCCACATGGTCTTTCTAGCACGTCGCTCAAGCTAGGGAACGCTTGTTGTCTTAGCATTTTCACTGTCAAGTGGGGCCGCAGTTGAGCAAATCGACTATCGGCAAATCCCCACACCGCCCACCGCGCGTCGGCTAAGTTAGAATTAGAAGAATGAAACGAGGGAGAAGAGCTAGCTGTAGCACAGACGCTATTGTCAGATGGTACCCGTGTTGATAGGATAGGAGTACTGAGTACTCGTACGTCTACTACCACTAGTTGGGTGCGTGTGACCTATACCTGTAATCACTTTAGGTCTCTTGTTCGAACTGCAGCTACGCTTCATAGTACATAATTATTCACACATTTTTCCTCCAATATGTACTCCTAGGCTATTTCCACATGCTTCCTTTCGCTGACATGTGGGACATAGAGCATCTTGGTCATAGTGCACGCATGACTCAGAGCATATGCAACCATGCCGGCGTACATTACACTTCAGACATGACGAATCACATGCAAACCCCCTACAGAAGAATAAATAAATAAATGAATTACTACATGCAAATCTGATTAATTTCATAGAAACTGGAGCACGTTCATTAAAATTTGGACATATTACATTAAAAAAAACCTGGACCTAATCCATTCTAAGGGCCTCTTTGATTCGCAGATACTGAAAATACAGGAATGGGGAAAGTATGATGGCAATGAACCGAGAGGAATAGGAAGTAGTGGCGTGTTTTTGTGCATGCTAGAGACTGGACTACAGTACATTGTTTTTTACGGCCATATCACCACATTGTTTTCTATGGCCTATCGACTGCTGGTTCACTAGGCTGTGGTGTTTCGCACTCCTCCGACATACTAGTATATACTACTACATGATTCTTTGCTCCTTCATACCTCGCCGACATGTGGAAGAGCCAGCATCCGGGTCGACGTGTCATGCACCTGATTAGAGTGGGCAACGGAAGGGGAGCCTCACCCCGGTCATAACGCCACAGTAATAATGTCTATAATGAGCAGTCATATAACACGACCCCATCTTTCTAGTAGTAATGAGCCGTCAAATCACACAACCCTACCTTTCCAAGAGTAAGTTTAATCCGCTACTCCCTCACCCTCCTCGCCTCTTTGTCAAACCGGCTAGGAAAAACTGTCGCGCATACTACCCGGGAAAAGCCCTGCCCTCAACTTTGAAATACTCCTATAATTTTGTATGAATGAATTGCGCCATGGAGCAGAAAACCAAAAGAAAGAGGTGGTGCATGTAAAAAAATACAGTTGAAGCTCTAGCTAGCGATTTAGAATGTAAACCGTGCATGTGTTTATATGTATACGTTACTTCAAAGTACGGAGTCCATTGATGCATTGTGGTAAAACTATACCGTCGATATCTCAAAGCCAAAATAGTTTGAGCTCATTCGTTCTATATAAATACTAGTATATGTTTATTCACCCGTGGGGTTGTTTAATGAATGGAGGGCTGGGGTCCACAAGTGAAAAATACTCCCTCCGTTCCTTTTTACTCCACATATAATATTCGTGTCTAGTCAAATTCTACAAACTTTGACCACATTTATATAAAAATACCAAGAGACCGGTTGAGTACTACTAGTAGTAAGTAGTACAATATAGTACAAAGTGTGACGTGAAGTTAGTCACGTTAAATAGAGAGTTTCTTTTCTCTAATGCCACGTACACAAATTGAAACGCTTGTTGTGGAGAGAAAAAGGTAATCACTCCACTATATATATAGGAAGGTGCCTCAGCGCTTGCTTTACTAGGATTGCTCTCTTCATTATCTCATCCTCTCCAGATCTAAACAAGATAGCGGTAGTGACATTTTCTCTCTACTCACCGCTGGTCATAGATCCGGCCGAATCCCTTCGGCCAGGATGTGTAGGGGACTAGGTGCATCGTTCACGGGGTCATCGGTGGCGAGGGAGGAAACCCATAGCTGCCGGCGGGTCCTGATCCTCTACCCATGTCATTCTCTCTAACACATGCCTACTCGGGAGGTCCTCAGACCCCTTCTTCCTCCCTGCCGTACTGTGGGCTGATCCGACCTCCCGCCGCCCTACTAGCCACATGCCGACGACCCTTAGGTATAAATTCTTTCGAAAACGGCCCTGCTCTATAGCCCCAGCTCCCCACGTGGTTGCATGTGGATCTTTTTCTACTTCCATTAGCTCTTCCAAAGCCACCTAAATTTTTAGTATTATTAGAGGTAAAGCTACTTCAGGCAGTCGATTCTAGGACTCAGTTCAAATAGAGAAGAAAGGGGGGAAAGTTGTAGCATGAATCTTGGACTTGATTCCAAGAGGAAATAACAGGGGGAAATTTGTAGAGACTAGATACCCAACCGGTCACTTGGATGAAAATGGAAATAAAGTGAAAAGGTAGTACAAACTATATAAGGAACAAATCTATTATTGGTTGAAAAAAGGATAGAAAGTTGCGGCTGGGGGACAAGTCAACAGAGTATGTCGAGGATTAGATTTGCTGCCGGCACATAGTAAAAGGTGTCGAGGATTAGATTTGGTGCCCTCATAGAGTATGAACAAACTTAGCATCACCACTTTATGCCTCCTTGTAGGTACGTTGTGCTGATGCGTCCACTGTTGCATGCCCTTATACCAAATTTTTGATGTTAGTAATGTAAGGGTGCTTGTAAATTGAAGCAATCCCACTATTACAGTAAGCACATGTTTAACCAATGTTATTATTACTCTAATGCCTCCAGTAATATGATGCAACTAAACTGTGTTACAAATGGGACTCCTGCTATTTTTCCCGATATGATAAGTAAGGTGCTTCTTTACACTGGGGAATGTCCTACTGTCCCCACTGTCCCATGCCCTTATACCAACTCTTTAGCTACTATTAAACTAATGTACCTGGTGAAACAAGAAATGCTAGCACCATTAAAGTAATGCCATATTTGACCAATGTCATTATTGATCGTAATGCTTCCGGTAATATGATGCAATGACATCGTTTAAAAATTTCTACCGTCCTTGCGTGATTTCCATGAAGATAATGAAGCTGCTTTTTTTCATTTCATGTATGTTTCAATATGGTTATTGACCAGTAATTGTTTTCTTTCTTTCTTTTTATGCAGATAGGGATATCCATTTCACGTTGTTGCTATTGTGACCTTTTGGTGAACTGCACAAAACACTTTTTTTGAATGAGTGTCTTGTGCTGTTCTACTAAAATGTCACATGTGCAACTTCTATCAATTTTCGTGGAACTGCACAAGGGTGATTGGAGTACCTAACCTCTTCGGTTAACTTTGCAGGTAATCTCATGCAACGGTTTATTTGCCTTTGCAAGATTAGCCCCCTCCATCACCATAATGGCACTTGATTTTAGTGGAACTGCACAAAAGGATAAGCAAATTATAGTTGCACCTTCCATGAGCATGACAACCAACCTTAATGTTGCTCAATTTTAGTTCAACTATTGAAGAAGCAGCTGCCAGCTCATGTAACTATGTAGTTCTTGCTAGCTGCATGATGCAAACATGGCTTCATTTTAGGTGAACTGCTCAAAAAGGCATACGAGTTGAATCATCCGAGTGGATTTGCAGGTTCACCACTTGCAGAAGGCGTATCTGAGAGAATGAAGTCCTGCACTGGCTGACTCCATCAGGCTTACCATCATCGCGGCGGAGGCCCCCTAAAGGATAACTTTATCTCCCAAAGTCATCACACACAGGTCAGTACTGTCCATTATCCACATGATCGTGCTTTGTCATACTGTGCTAACATTGTATTTTTTTTAATAAAGCTATTATATCGCAATCTTTTCTCGTTTTGAAAATAAAGTTGCTTCAACTAGTTCCACTATTATTGTCATCATGCCCTTTCTTTATCTGCGCAAGTAGGAATACTCAATTATAGATGTTGGAATGGTTAATGCATTCACGAAGTTGGCGACCCGCTTATGCATTTATTTGAAGCGGTAATGCCACCAGTGATGTAGAACATCTTCATCTGCCAATGTTTGAGATGTGTGGCCGTAAACAAGACTATTTTCAATGTTTCAGGAAATCCTCGAGTCAAATTGCTTACCTGAACCATCGATCGATTTTATTTATTTGCTTGCATTGTCACAACATTTTAGTGGTACAGTAACTATTGGCTCTGATCTGTGAATCATTGAGATGTGTAGGCATCTTTGTTGTACTTATTATTTGATTCTTATTGGTTGGTTGTGAATCTTGCAAGCTAGGAAACATGACATGATGATGCAGAGGACATCAACCATAACAAGTTGTTCAAACTTGGTAGTATTGTGTGTAAAAAGCGCGGCAAATGAGCTGATCCTGTGCGTCCTGAGAATATGAATTCTAATTGTCATGCATGTTGATCATGTGGCGCTGATAGAACGAGCCAATGCTTTGCTTGTTTTAAGAATAAAACTTAATTAAAGCGAATAAAATTTAACTAAAGTGACCACTAACACTTGCTATTACATTACCAATACCGACCCGCTCGTGACCGGGCGTGTGGCCGAAATAGGTTTCTTGGCTTCCACGCGGGTTTAATGGAGGTGTTTGAATGCGTCGAGGAGGCATGTTCTACCGGGCGTGTAGCGGGTGAGGGAGGGGTAGTAAATAATGCTGCCTGTACCCACTTAGTTTACTATTGAATGCAGTTCCCCAAGTTGAAAAACGAAATTTTGCCGCCACCTACCCACTACATATCCACCATCGATTGCGGTTCCCTAAGATTGGAAAAATGAACTGTTGTTGCTGTGATGCTGCTCCTCAGTACCCCAGTACACCCCATTCGTCTTCATCTCCCCCTTCCACCAATCCCCACAAAAATAGAACCGCCACATGAACTCTGCGTGAGAAGAGACTCCAATGGCGATCCGAATAGTGAGCCCGCTGGATATGTGCCGACCCCCAGTACCCCAGTGCAACTTTTATAAATTAAAGGAGCCAAAGCAGGCTAAGTATAGTACATCAAGTCTTAAGCTAAGCCAAAATACAAAACAAAAGAAAAAGGAAGAAAAGAAAGAAAGAAGGAGAAATAAGATAAAAGAGAAACCCAAAACACTAAACTATGGATTCCAGCCAGTTGGAGAATAGATCTGCATGCTTATGCTTGATTCTGTATATGAGTCAATTAAGATCCATAAAGTAGATCTCTTTCCATCTCTAAAATGAAGGTTGAATCTGCTAGAAGATTAAATTGTTCCTGGAAATCTAAATGGCCCAAGAGGCAAGTATTATAATTTACATGAAGAAAGGAAGACCCAGTTTGGCTTGTAGATCAACCAAAGCTTCCCAGATTGAGCTAGGGCTATCTCTGTTAGTGTTGGTGTAAAAACCAGCGGATCTCAGGTAGGGTGTCCCGAACTGTTCGTCTAAGAATAATGGTAACAGGAGGTGAGGGACACAATGTTTACCCTGGTTCAGGCCCTTTCTATGGAGGTAATACCCTAGTTCTTGCTATTGATCTTGATGAATATGAGTATTACAAGAGTTGACCTAACACAAGATCATAATGGCTAAACCCTAGAAGTCTAGCCTATGAGGTTATGATTGTTGTGGCTAAACCATAGAAGTCTAAACCCTCTGGTTTATATAGACACCAGGGGACAAGGGTTGTACAAAGTCGGTTACAGAGAAAGGAATCTACATATCTGAATCACCAAGCTTGCCCTCCACGCAAAGGAGAGATCCATCCGGACACGGGACGAAGTCTTCTATCTTGTATCTTCATATTCCAATAGTCCATACCAAGTATACAGTTCGGCTGTTCGAGGACTCCTTAATCCGGGACTCCCTCAATAGCCCCTGAACTAGGCTTCAATGACGATGAGTCCGGCACACAGATTGTCTTCGACATTGCAAGGCGGGTTCCTTCTCCAAATACTCCAACATAGCCTTGCGAACATAGAAATTGTGTCCGGCTCTGCAAAAAAAATACCACACACAACCGTAGAGAGTATAATAATTCACGAGTCCAATCCGCCGACAACTTTTTATAGCGTGACATCACGCTACTACCCGGTCCGAACCGTTTTTTAGCCTACCGCTCCGTATTTCAAGGTGCGGTTTCACTGGCATGTCTTGTCGAAGCAGAGATCTTGTCCCCTTATCACGGGATTCTCATCAATACGGGCATGGGTAACCCAACCGTGCCATCTGCACGATGCTTGGGAATCGGTGAATTTTAAGGCGAGCAGGGAGGCGCATGACTTTTACTGCCTTTATAAAGGGATAAGGATTCATCCTTGTTCACCCACGCCTTCTCCTTCCTCTTCCCATTCATTCTCGAGCTCCAACGCCCAACCTCTCGCCTTCTCCGCCGAAAAAAAGCACTCCAATCATGTCTAGATCCGGAGCAGGAGGCAAGTGGATGACCTCCTCTGTCAAGAAGAAGGACATCAAGGAGCTCCGGGAGGCCGGGTACCTGGCCAAGGACATCTCTCATCGACTTCCGGCCAAGGGACAAATCGCCCCACCCCAGAGCCCCAAGAGAGGGTGGTGTTTCTCACACACTTTGTCCGCGGGCTGGGATTCCCCCTCCACCGTTTCGTCCACAGACTGATGTACTACTACGGGCTGGAGTTCCATGTTTTTGCCCCCAACTCTAACCTCAACATCTCGGCATTTATTGTCGTGTGCGAGGCCTTCCTCCGCATCCCACCTTACTTCGGCCTATGGCTGAAGACCTTCAATGTGAAGCCGAAGGTGGTGAGCGGCCAACAAGCAGAGTGCGGAGGCGCCATGGTGACCAAGATGCCCAATGTCACCTAGCGCGAAGGCTCCTTTGTGGAGACTGTAAAAGGGTGGCAGTCGGGGTGGTTCTACATCATCGAGCCGCATGACACCAATTGGGCGGCGTCCCCCGCATTCTGATCCGGAGTCCCAATGCGGCTCACCTCCTGGCAAGAGAAAGGCCTGGCACGGGGCTCTTCGGACGAGCTGACAGTGCTCCAGACGCATGTCCAGAGCATGATAATCAAGAAAGTCAAGCTCGTCAACGTAATCCAGGTTATGCTCGTCCGCCGGATTCTTCCGTGCCAAAGCCGGACTTGCTATCTATGGGAGTTCGATCCGGCCAAGCACCAGACCCTTCTAGGGCTCTTCGGCACGACACATGAAGAAATCTGGAAGGTGGTCTTCAAGGCCAACGAGGTTCTGCCGTCCACGGACGTGGATCGTGGGCATGACCTAACTCACCCAGCTAATCCGGTAAGTTCTCTCATGTTTTCAATGTGTACCCTTTACTCACATATTAGAGGAAGGCATCTAAGTATCCCTATCGATTATCTCAGGACTAGACAAAGATAGCGGAGCGGATTGACTATCCGGCTTCGCTGTCCGAAGGCCCAGAGACTTTTATCCTGACGAAGATGTTGTTTCCGGTGCCTTACAAGGTGCCGGAGAAGAAGGCCAGGAAGAAGGCCAATGGGACCAAAGGTGGTCTTCGCTGCAAGGACACTTCGGATGTGCCGTCCGAAGATGCTGAGCCACACTCCTCCGCCGAAGACGACAAGGAAGAGGAGGAAGAGGAAGAAATCCACTCCCCCTTGCAGGAAAAAAAGAAAAGGACGGCCTCCATTCATCCGGAGGCTGAGGCGTCCAAGAAAGGGAAAGCTTCCTTTCTGGGCAGCCCCACAGCGGCCACCAATAGCAGCTGGGGGTGGAAGCCCAAGGAGAAGCCCCTGGCCGAATCGTAAGCGTGCAGCCACATATTTGTATCTAGATTCCTTACTTTATTGTTTTAATGTGCTTAAATTATGCATTTGCAGTCCGGCTCAGTCCCACCTCGAGCGGTCCTTATCGGAGGATTCGCTGAACCCAACGGCGATGGACAGCGTGACCCTTCCGTCGGCCACCTCTCCCCGGGACCTGGATGGTGCTAAAGCATCATCCCGAAGGATCCCCGGCCCAGGAGAGAATCCGGCGGCGGTCTGGGAGGCGCCAAAGGGTGAAGCCTCGGTTGCCGGACACACGGGGGAGCAGACCCCCATGGACACTAATGATGGGGGCCGCATTCAATTCGGCCCTCATTCGAATATAATTTCGGAGACCCCTACAGTTCCAGAATCAGGCGAGCAGCCCCCTTTGAAGGGAAGGGGCCTGCCTATCCCGCCGGAGACCTCTGTCCAACCAGAGGCACCAGACAGGTTGCTGGAAGCGCTGAAAGGCGCTTCCATTGTTGATGAACACCGTACCGTGATGGGTACGGTGATTGGGAAGGTCCAGTCCACGAAAAGCATATTGACCAAAGCCTGCACTAGCCTTCTAACAGACTTTGAGATAAGCAACGTAATTAGAAAAATAATGTTATAGTATAGAAAGTAGCCCCTGATGCTCTATCTGGTGTTCGGAAAGAAGAGCTGAACAGAGGATCAAATAATTTTAGCAGGAGTCTAATCTAATATGTCTATGTGAATAAGCAGACGCCATTGCTTGCTGTGGCCGCTCACATGGCGGAAGTCTCCGGACTGAAGCAGACTTTGGAGAGGGCCGTGGAGGAGCTCGGCCACGTGAAGAAGCAGCTGAAGGAAAGCAAAGGTATGTATTTAACCTTCTCTAAATTCAGGTGTAATGGATGATTTGTTCTGACTGAAGTGTCATAATATTTGTTAAGGGCAATGACCGAGGCAGAAGCTCTGAAGTCCGCATGTGAAAAGCATGAGGCTCGGGTCAGTGAGGTCCAACAAGAGCTCCAAGACGCCGTCAAGAAGTATGAGTCCTTGGAGCGCGATTTTAAGGATCGAGAGTCCAAACTTGCCAAGGCCCGCCAGAGCGCACAAGATGCCCGAGCTGAAGCCCAGAGCGCCCTCCAGGAAATCCAGGCGGCCAAGAAAATCGCGGCGGGTAAGGCTTTTATAATGCAGAGCAAATATGTTAAGGAAATGTTCCTCTTATTGACCCGGATTTGGAGTTCTCCAGGGGCGTTTGCGGATCTGCCGCTCAGCGTATTAGACGCTCCAGAATTCTATCGAGTCGAAGAGGGGAGCTCTACGGAGAAGTGGTCTCAATACCTTGGACCAGAACATCCAGTGCCCTTTAGCGATCAGCTGAAACAGCTGGTCGAGCTGCATAAGGCGGCCGAACTAGCCATGAAGGACTTAATAATCTAGCTATGGCCTGCCGAGCCCATGCCTAGCAGCTACTTCGGACTCGTGAAGCTGCTTATCAGTGCCTGCCCACAGCTTGAAGCCATCAAGCGGTCGGTCTGTATCGAAGGCGTGCGGATGGCCTTTGCCCGCGCTAAGATGCATTGGGCGAAGATGGACGCCACGAAGCTGATGACCGAGGGGACGCCTGAGGGCAGGGAGCACCGTTGACCCCAACTATATTTTGACAGTGTCCTGGAGGGATCCCGCCTTGTGGCGGAGCAATGTGCTAAGGATATCATATTCCCATGAATACATTCATGTTATCCTGTCCTGTAATATGAAACAAGATCTTTATGTAATATAATGCTTGTTTCTTTAAAATTTTACCTCCTGTGCGGCCGTTTATGAAATCTAAGAGTTGGCCAGTCGTCGGCTTCTGCCCCCACGTAGATAGTATAGGGGTGTTGGGGATAAATCTAAACACTCTTTACTCCAAATTCTAGTCCTTAAAGGAGGTGTTTAGCGCAACGAACAAGGCAATCAGACTATACGGCTTTATCACCCTCACTTAGACATAGGAGATTGACAATGAAAATTTTGGCGTAGCCCCTGGTGTTCAGAAGTCCGAAATTGGGGCGCTACACACGCCTAATCAGATAAAAACTAATTCCTCGCATAATGCGGAAAAATATCTAAGGATTTGAAACCTCTCAAATAGCTGACCAGCTCTCGCCGCATCATGACAGTCAGTTTTCGTCTTTCTCTACTGAGGTGCTTGTCCGAAAGAATCGGGACACAATCGCAGTAGTTCTCCCATTACTACCCTAGCCGATATAGTGAAATGTAAGGTAGTAAGCACATGAGACGGGCAACCCAACTATTGACCAAAGGCATGATTCAGAGCCGATGCATATAATGCTATAAGTTTGGGGTGCCGAACTGTACTATCAAAGTGTTCGGACTTTATTATCGTGTTATGGGTTATGATGAAGCCCCTGGCGAATTAAGGTGTACTAGAGTGTATGGGTGCAATTAATAAAAAATACAAAGACAAGGAAAAAATCAGGTAATAAGCTGACGCCGCAAATATTGAGTAGCAAATTATTTTCCATTGTAATTTGATTAATACGTCAAGGCGCATTTGTAGAAGTAATGCGATAAGCAAATAAGGCTATTTGACATGCCATGACCAAGGCCGAGCTGCATGCAAGTATTTAAAACAGGTAAAACGATCGTTAGGAGAGACCACCTGGGGGTTCCCTTGTACGTCAAAGCACCTTGCCCTCTTGGTGTATTCGTCCCGTGATTGGACCGATGATCAGGTTATCAGAAAAGCCTCGAGAAGGGAAAAACCTGAAATGAAAAAAAAGTGAAGGTATGCGGATCGAGGGGCGGTTAAGCCACATTATGGAGCACGGTCTAGTTGTGCCTCCGTCCATGCCCATGGTATTTTGAGTGTGTAGTTATGTATGCGCGGCACGAATGTCACCGCTTGATTGGGACTGGGACGGAGGCCGAATTGCTAGTAGCGCTCTGGACGGGCTAGACTGTCCTGCTGCAGAGTAGTTCGGACTCGCTTGACGGTGTCCGGGAGCTTTACTACCGAATTGAGGTTCTGCCCAAAAAGGCTACATTGTACTTCTACTGCAAGGGCCGTGGTGTGCTCCTCAGTACGGAGGGAGCGTTCCGTATTTCTGTTGACTGTTATGACATCGTGTGGTCCGGGCATCTTGAGCTTGAGGTAGGCGTAGTGCGGCACCGCATTGAATCGAGCAAATGCGGTTTGTCCGAGCAGTGCATGATAGCCATTGCAGAAGGGGACGATATCGAAGATTAACTCTTCGCTTCGGAAATTATCCGGGGATCTGAAGACCACTTCCAGTGTGATTGAGCCCGTACAGCATGCCTCTACACCTGGTATGACACCCTTGAAGGTGGTTTTTGTGGGCTTGATCCTTGAGGGATCGTTACCCATTTTGCACACTGTATCCTGATAGAGCAGGTTCAGGCTGCAGCCACCGTCCATGAGGACTCGCGTAATGTGGAATCCATCATTAATTGGGTCAAGGACCAGTGTGGCTGAACCGCCATGACAGATACTAGTCAGATGGTCCCTGCGATCGAAGGTGATCGGACAGGACGACTATGGGTTGAACTTTGGGGCGACTGGCTCCATCGGTAGACGTCCCTGAGTGCATGCTTGCAGTCGCTCTTGGGGATATGGGTGGCGTATATCATGTTCACCATTTTGACTTGGGGGGGGGGGATTTCTTCTGTCCCCCTATGTTCAGTGGTCGGGTTTCCTCGTCATCGTCATCACTTTGCGCCCTTTCTCTTTATTTTTGGCAAACTTGCCGGCTGTTTGAAGACCTAACATTCCCTGTTGGTATGATTGGCTGGTTTATCAGGAGTGCCACAGATTTGGCATGGTCGATCTAGTATGCGGTCCTGACTGGACGGGCCCGGATTATTTCTTTTAAGTGGCTTCTTCCGATCACCGAACTTAGAGCCACTCAATCTGGCATTGACCGCCGTGTCTTCGGTGTTATCACTATTGTTTTGACGGTTATGTCTATTGCGTCGAGGCTTCAGAAGTGTCGTTGTTGTTTTTGGCTTCAGAAGTGCCAGGTTCGCTTGTATTGTTGTTGCTACGGGCTAGCCAGCTATCTTCGCCCGCACAGAAGCGGGTCATGAGTGCCGTCAGGGCCGAGATTGACTTCGGTTTTTCCTAGCCAAGGTGTCTGGGCAGCCATTCTTTGCGGATGCTATGCTTAAAGGCCGCCAGGGCTTCGGCGTCCGGACAGTCGACGATCTGGTTCTTTTTAGTTAACAACCTAGTCCAAAATTTCCTGGCTGACTCTCTGGGCTATTGGATTATGTGACTTAAGTCATTGACATCTGGAGGTCGGACATATGTGCCTTGGAAGTTGTCGAGGAAGGCATACTCCAAGTCCTCCCAGCTACCAATGGAGTTTCCGGGCAGACTGTTCAACCAGTACCTAGCTGATCGCTTGAGTTTGAGCAGGAGATATTTGATGGCATGAAGATCATCACCGCGAGCCATATGAATATGGAGATGAAAGTCCTCAATCCATACTGCAGGGTCTATTGTGCCATCATATGATTCGATGTTCACAGGTTAAACCCTTCAGGGAAATCATGTCCCATTACTTCGTAAGTGAAGCAAAGGGGGTGTGCGGCGCCTCTATATCGGGCCAAGTCGTGACGTAGCTCGGATGGAGTTCGTCTGCGGTTTTCGTCCCGGACGTGATTATGTTTGTCACGTTCAGTTGGATGGCCATCGTCGTGTATCGGGGCACGCCCCTGTGATCCATTGATTGATCTTGTCTGACCAGCTCTGTTTTCCAAGTCGCGCCGCAGGTCATGTGTATATCCCCGAGCTATTGTATTTCTGTTTGTTCGGCGAGGCAGTGCGGGCTCGTGTTCGGCTCGAGGTGCCGCTTTGTCCCGGCCACGTGGTGGTCGGTCAGCCGGATTGTACCTTGGTAGGACGGGCTCCAATGCCTCGTCATCGAACTGTGGTAACAGTTTGCGCTTCGGGTAGCTTTTGGTTGGGCGCTCGGGGCCATATTCCCCGGCTGGTAGGATATCAGTCCATCTTTCATTGAGCAGATTTTGATCAGCTTGAAGCTGTTGCTGCTTCTTTTTCAGGTTTCTTGTAGTGGCAATTAGCTGACGCTTAAAGCGTTCCTGTTCGGCGGGCTCCTCAGGCACGATGAAATCTTCGTCACCGAGGCTCACCTCGTCCTCGGAGAGCGGAAGGTAGTTTCTATCCTCCGAGTCTTTGTTCACGGCCTGTTCGCCAGGGCTGACTCGCCCATCCTCCCATTCCTCCTGCTCGGAGGTAGGCTCAACGGGGTCTTCATTGTCTTCGGCATCGTCGGGACTGTTATTTTCTCGTGTGACGGTATTGCTGTTTTTACTACAGCGTGGCTTAGACGGCATCGCTGACGTCGATGCATTGGCTGTAACTCAAGAGGTTTTTCCTCGAATGGATTTTCATTGTCGTCGTTGTTTTCTTTGGGTGTATCCACCATGTATATGTCGTACGAGGAGGTGGATGTCCAACGCCCTCTATGCGGTGGTTCCTGCTCCTCTCCGACATCGTCGTCCATACCGTCGATGTCTTCGGAGTCGTAATCAAGCATGTCGGTTAAGTCGTCGACAGTGGCTATGAAGTGGGTGTTGGGTGGGAAACAAAGTTCTTCGTTGTCCACTTCCCACTCGAGCCGGACATAGTTCGACTGAGAGTCCCCCAACAAGGAGAGGGATTTTAATGAGCTTAACACATCGCCGAAAGGCGAGTGCTAGAAGATGTCTGTGGAGGTGAACTCCAAGACCGGCGCCCAATCAGATTCGATGGACGCAGATGCACGCCATCCGGAACCCATGGCCGGAGACGAGCCTGAGGTTCCGGTGACACAATCCCAGCTCGATGTTGGGTCTGTGTGCGGCTTGAGCGCCGCTGAATCTGCGGCCTCCGTGGTGGGGTTAAGCTTCCCATCTTCGGACGATCCAATCCACTCCAGCTCTTGGGCCAGGGCAGTCACAGGCGCTATCTCCTGCACGGCCAGATGACAGATCTAGGTCATGTTCATCGTGGTGGCCGGGGACAGCCATCATGGGCTCGAACCTGTCGAAGATCAAGCCTCCACGAATATTGGCCACAAAATTTAGGCTTCCAAATTAGACCTGGTGGCCAGGGGTGTAGCTATCGATCTGCTCTAGATGGCCAAGCGAGTTGGCCCGCAGTGCGAAGCCGCTGAATACGAAGATCTATCCAGGGAGGAAGATCCCCCCTAGACTGCGTTGTTGTAGATGATTGATGGAGCCATCAAGCCTTCTAATGATGTAGCAGCGGAACCCCCAATGAAAGCACCAATGTCGGTGTCAAAACCGGCGGATCTATGGTAGGGGGTCCCGAACTGTGCATCTAAGAATAATGGTAATAGGAGGCGAGGGACACAATGTTTACCCAGGTTCGTGCCCACTGTATGGAGGTAATACCCTACTTCTTGCTTGATTGATCTTGATGAATATGAGTATTACAAGAGTTGATCTACCACGAGGTCGTAATGGCTAAACCCTAGAAGTCTAGCCTATGAGGTTATGATTGTTGTGGCTAAACCCTAGAAGTCTAAACCCTCTGGTTTATATAGACACCGGGGGGGACTAGGGTTGTACAAAGTCAGTTACAGAGAAAGGAACCTACATTTCCGAATTGCCAAGCTTGCCGTCCACGCAAAGGAGAGATCCATCCGGACATGGGACGAAGTCCTCTATCTTGTATCTTCACAGTCCAATAGTCCGGACCAAGTATACAGTCTGGCTGTCTGAGGACCCCTTAATCCGGGACTACCTCAGTTAGGACAAACAAAATCCCAGCACCTTTGTGCAAAGGGGCATCCCCAGAACAAGTGAAATAGTGTTTCCTCTTGTTGACAATTGAACAATGCACAATTAGAAGATTCCAAATAGAATGTCTTTCTTCTTAGCAGATTCCTTGTGTTAACCCTATCATGTAGCACCATCCAGAATAATGTTTTGTGCTTGGGCTAACAGAAGCAATTCCAAATCCATTGAAACTAGGGTGGTACCACTTTTATACCAATCATAACATTATATGATTTTCCTATGTAGAATTTCGATGATACCCAGATGTAGCTCCAGGTATCTGTACTGTCAATATGCTCTGAAGTTCTCAATTAATCACAAATGACTTCTATCTGTTGAAATTGTTGGAATGCTTGGGTTGTTAGAGGCAAGTGAAACATGTCCTCTAAATATTCATGCTGGAGTGCACTATGGACTGAGATTTTTGCATCTCTGGCAAAGGAGAATAACTGGGGGAATTCCATTTGTAAATAGTTGTTATGCCACATATCAATCCAGAACAACGCAGATTTACCATCCTCCACATTACATTTGTCCATGGATTTGAAAAGACCAACACATTTCAAATTACATTTCCACCAGAAAGAGCCCAGATCTTGTTGTCCTGGCAGCTGACCATTTTCATAATAAGCTTCCCAAATTAGATTAGCCCAAGGGATGTCCTGTCTGTTGAAGAATTTATGTAAGTTTTACATCATGCTGAATGTCAGGTTCTACATCCATTGCCCAGTTGTTGTTGTATTGCTACATAGCCTAGTGGCCATCTTGCTCCCATTCTTCCATATCATCATCATCATTATCTTGGTCAGCCCCTAAGTTGTTCTGGTTAATATCCCCATTGAAGGGTTGCCGAGGCATGGAGATATTGGGTCCTCATTACCTGGTCCACCAGCCAGAATCTCCTGGTGAATGATTTCCGCAGAGCTGGCCCAACAATCTTCCTCAAAACCCTCACCTTCAGACCACCTAATGCTCTTTGGCACATGAATAAGTTCAGTAACCCTGACCTTAGCAATAATTCTTTCTTTCTCCCTTGGATCATTCTCCCAAGCAATCAATTTTCCCCACTTGCTAATAGAAGTATCAAGATCATCAGTTGTCTAGTAGTCCAAAGGCACACCCAGAATTAAGATCCAACATAGTCTATTGAAGTACACTATCCTCCAATTTCTGCCCTCATTGTGCTTAGTGGAGGAAATGAAAACATCACCAAAGATATGAGGACCATCACTAACTAGCTTATCTCTATCACGGACATGCTGGAACTACACGTAAGCCTTACCTATGGGGCACTACCGCATAGAACGAATCCACACTTGCTTTTCCCCCTCAAAAAACTCTTCTAGGACCTCTCTGACATTGGGTAGGTGCACCTCCTCTAGGAGCGGGTGGATGGTGGCAATGGCCACATCTTCATGGTGAGGCGCTCGGAGAGGCACAATGGCACGAGAAACCCCATTCATGCCTTCCACATCGATGATCTCAAAGCCATGAGGGACAAATGGAGTAGGATTGAAGGGGATGTTCGTCATGGTAGCACACGAGATAGGCATGGCAGATAGGGGAAGAGCCAGAGTGGCATCATTTGTTGGTGGAGATGAGCTCAAGGTTTGAACAGTACTAGTGGAATACGAGGAGGCAGGCAATTTTTTAGGCTGAAAATTAGGGAGAAGTCCAGAAGTGAGCTCCCCAAAAGTGGAAACCCACTTGACTGGCGAGGTTGGTCCTTGGGCTCGGAACCGGCTATCCACAACCCCATCAGCCCAGGCTTCCTCTGATGGGCTAGCGAACGTGGAGAACCTCAAGTGAGGAAGCAAGCCCGACTGCCTGGGCCCGGGGCAGAACCTCACTTTGTGGCCCAACATGACACATGCATAACTGAAGATTTGAACGTGCCCAACCACACGTCGATATTCCGCATGGGGATATCGTCTGAGCAATTCTCGCCCCCATTAGTAGCATCATTACTTGGCCTCATAATTTTCAATGAAGGTGGCATTGAAGGCGCCCAGAACAAAAGCCTCTAGAAAATTGAAAGTCGGTAATCCACCGGAGATGGTCTCCGGCTATCACCAGAGTTTTAAATAACTCTACCATTACGTCCCACTAGAGACCATTCAACATCTAAGTCACAATAATATTGAAATTCTTCCTGACGCCAAAGAGGACCACCATTATCCCACAGATTGAATACAATATCAAAGTCCTTCTCTGAGATGCGACCAACATTATAAACCTCAAAACCCACGAATTAGGAAGCCACCGAGAACTTGAACGATCTATCCTTCAACAAATGAATCTGAAAACCTTGTGGATAACTTCCAAAGCAGGATATCGGGTTCCGGCAAAACCCTTAAGGTTCGAACACTGGGGTACGCACGAAGATCTCTCCCTACCAAAACACGCCCACAACCTCACCGCAATCCCTAAGCTAGATCGATGAACAACACAAGAGATAAAAGGTTTATACTGGTTCGGGCCACCGTTGTGGTGTAATACCCTAATCCAGTGTGTGGTGTGGTGGATTGCCTCTTGGGCTGATGATGAATAGTACAAGGGAAGAACAGCTGTCAGGACCGGATTTTCGGGATAATAATATCCAGAAAATGACCCTTGTGCTCACCAGCCCCAGGATTACTATTAGCTGATGAGGCACCAACTTGATACAGAAATTCTAAGAAAAACACAAAATATGTAGTACAAGACCATTCTGGCCTATGAGTACAACAAATGGTTTCTAGTGGTTGATGGCGGAAGCGGTTTGTGGATCATCAGCGTCTATGGGACTCCATTTTCCACAGGAACAGCTGACTAGGTTAACTCCTATATTCGCAAGGCTGCTATCACCATTGCTTAGGTTCCGGGGCTGTCATCGCAACGCTCCTCTCCGAGCACGAAATCTGGCCAAGACAATAGCCAGGGACAAGCTAGTGAGTACTTTGAATGCACTCGCAAACATTATGAACACGGGTATAATATAACAAACGATAATCATGCTCTGAAATATTCTATGATCACAACGTTAGTGCTAAAATAAAATCCCTGATGTGTGCAAGCAGGTTATTTATATGCAACATGAATATGCAATAATGGAGTAGAAATAAAATGCACCGATCGGGTGTCTGAAGCGACGCCTCGAAAGGATCATGATATGAAGCATGCCTCAGTCGGGCGTCTAAGCGACACCACATAAAGGGCTTATGAAGTAAATAAATAACAAGCATGCCACAGTCGGGCGTCTCAGTGACACCACATAAAGGGCTTATAAAGTAAACAAGTAACAAGCATGCCACAGTCGGGCGTCTGAGCGACACCACATAAAGAGCTTTCAAAGTAAATAATCACAATGAATATCCAGGAGGTAGAACCTTAACCATGGACACAGCTATTCGAATAGTTTTTATCTCTGCAGAGGGTGTACTCCTTACCCACGAGTAACGGATTCCTTTAGTCCATCGGGACTAATTCCGTCTACGGTCTTTTAATTGAAAACACACCTGACTTGCACACACCAGCTTAACTTGCCGGTGTCTGGAATCACCCACGACACCTGTCAAGCAAAACTCTAAGTGGGGAGGCTACAACCTTGCGTAGCATGGGATCAAATTTATATCGCGCGCTCTAAGGGGTGCCTCCCTCTCTGTCCTAACCGGAAACACCCATGCCCCAGGACCAGGTGGCATGCCTACCGGATGCATCCGGTATCTTCCACCATGGCCTCTCTGTATGGTGTGTACCAAGAAAGTAATTGACAACTTACTGAACTATACCCTACCTGCGGCAGGGACAAGTGGTAGTACGAAAACAAGTATGGGGGTTACTGGAACAAGACTCGATCTACGGTCGACTCAGGAGGTTTATAAATTCCCCGCATGATATGTATAACAAATATATTTCAACCAACCAAATCACCACTCATTATTCCTTACTATGCCATACTGGACATAACCGTCCCGACGAAGACCGGAGACAAACTCACGCCTACCCAAGGCAGAGGTTTTCTCAGGTTTCTTTCCGGCATGCATGCAAGGTGTACGAGGACGATTACCATCACAAGTATATCCATTTCCAACAGCAAGGAAATCTCCAGTATGCATTCATGCAAATGATCGCGTCACCACATAAAATAACAAGTTCTCCGTATTAAGGTGGTGTTATAATCGTGTCAACCAACACACAAAAACATTATGCCAGGGTTCAGAATGCTTTCCTTCAAGTTGTGGGGAGGCAGGGTGCACTCCAAAACTTTTGAAAGCTTTCTCCTCTCTCCAAAAAATCCTATTTAAAATATTTTTGAATCAATATATAGTTTCAAAAACAGTACCAAAAAGTTGTCTGAAAACTTTTCAATTAAATCTTAAAATAAACTAGACAATATTTGAGAGAGGTAGGAAAAAGAATCAATTCATTTGGAGTTATATTCAAAAAGTTATAGCCAGTCAAAGTTTTGGTGAAATTCTGTTTTTAAAATAAAACAGAAAAAAGGAAAAACGTTTTGAAAACTGACCACGTCGAAGGCGTATTCCGAGTTTACGTCTCCACTTATCCAGCATGGACCGTGCGTGGGTCACTGACAGTGGGTCCAGCGGGCCCACTGGTCAGGTTTGACTAGTCCCCCGCCTTCTTCCTCCTTTGTCCGAGCCGAGGCGGGGGCTCCGGCGATGCTCGCTGGCGAACGGCGGCACCGTTCAAGAAACCGAGGCCATCCGCGGGCTCAGGGGTCGAGGCGGTCCCTTCGGTGGTTGCTATGGTCCCTGGGGTGGACGGAGTCGCCGGCGGCGAGCTCCGCAGCGGACGGTGGCCGTCGGGCAGGGTGGGGCTCGTGCCTCTAGCGGCTCCTGATCAAAATCGAGCAGGGGGATGGATTCATGAGATGAAGAGAGAACTTCTGGTGAAGAGAGTGGAGAGGGGGAGGCCCTGGTGGCGCCGGAATGATCGACACAGTGGCGGCGGCAGTGGTTGCCGGAGAAGAAGAAGACGACCTTCTCCTGTCGTTCTCTGGCCATGGGGGGCTCTAGAGAGGTGGCCTGATGCTGCTTGAGTGCTCGGATGAGCTAGGGGGTCTCCTTATATAGTGCAACGAGGTCGGTTCCGCAGCGGCCGGAGATAAGCTCGCCGGCGAACCGCCATACTGTGCTGCAGGGCGACGTGGCGGTGGTTTGGGCTGGCCGGCGCATTCCGACGAGTTCCCTACTGCTCAAGGGGGTGAGCTGGCGCGCGTGGGTGGCTCGGGCGACGCCGCCCATGGCAGGGCTGCTGTAGCTGGCCGCTTGTGGCCACGGCCGACCTGACGGTTGCCCTGTGGAGTGCTAGGGGTGGTCGGGGTGGCTCTGTGGTGCAGGAGGAGATGGGGCGCGCTGGCTGCGGTTGGCCAAGGGCTAGAACGGGCTCGGGGTGGGCGCCAGTGAGACGCGGCGGCTCGGTGCGCGCGCGTGTAAAACGTGCGCTCTGGGCGCGCCCAGAGCACACACGCTAGCTGCTCGACGAAATGCCAATGCATGCCACAGGGCTTGGGTGAGGCTGGAAATTAGCAGACCTAGGTTAGGAGTAGCTAGGAGCTTAGTGGACAAGGTGGACAAGGTTGTTGGGTCAGTGGATCAAGTTCATATTGCAAACTAAAAAGCATGCCAAATCTGGCTATGCACAACAAGTTTTTGACATAATGCTAGAGGCATCTAGGCAGTTCTTGGAGTGGTCAAAATCTCCAGACTAATGTCTCTTTAGAAGTAGTTGGTGATGACAAGGTCATTTGGGCAAAACCAGAAACTTGCTAGTGCAAGTTTTGCAAATCTTCAGTTTTGGACAGAAAGAAAAAGGCCTTATTGCATGCACTTAAAATCCTCCAGTGGGTCCACTCTCCTGGACTTAAGGGTTTGGCAGGGTGGTATATAAGTAGGAAAAATAATCATGGCTAAAAGGGCAAGTTAAATTGTGGTTGCAGTACAAATCATCAAGTTGAACCAGAATGAAGATGAGGATGATTTACTCAAATTTTTCGAAGAACATCAATGGGTTTTTGCATAAAGATGAATAATATATTCCTACTGACATCCCCTAATTTTGGTGGAAGTTTTAAAGAAATATTTAAATAGGTTGTAGTGCAAAATTGCCCACTGGACCAGATTTGAAAACTTGGTGTAGAGCTCAAAATCTCCAATGAACAGAAGATATTTTTGCATAAAAGTGGTTTAAAAACATCACATGACATCTCCAAGTTTTGGTTGGAATTTTAAATAAATTTATCAAATGGTTGTAGTGCAAAAGAGGCCATGAAACTAATAAAAATCATTTTTAAAGAAATAAGGCTCAGGGAAAATAATTATATAAATAATCCCACTGATAAAAAAATTGTTTTATTTGAGAGGGTAAACAAGTCCAATAATAATTGAAAAGTTTTTACTTGGGGTGAAAACTCCACAATGTCAAAGAAAAGAAAGGTTCTGAAATCAAAAGGAAATCCAGAAAATAAAAGCTTAAGTTTCCTGGCAAAATTTTAATTAATAAAACAAGGTTAAAATTTTGGGGTGTCACAACACTACCCCCCTTAAGAAAAAATCTCGTCCTCGAGATTTGTTAAGAGTTGTTTTTGAAAATATCTTTCCTGTTGGTAGAAACTAAAAAGTTTACTCATTGCACAAATTTTTGTGTCGTCGGGGTTGGCAGCTACGCCCGGGTTAAAAATGCAATCGCACACCAACATACTTATGCATGGCTACTATTTAAAATCGGGCGCACAAGCAACAACATTTAATTACGGCGATACAGGATCACGCAGTTACAGGGTGTAGCCATAGTAAGGCTGGGTACTACTCGAGCGACTCAGTCTACCTCGTTAATATCTAAGCAGGCTTGCCTTGTGGACGTCGAGGCTTCTCCATGGTTTTCACCGTCGAGATTAGCTGGAGGGGGTTGAGGGACTGTAGGGTCTGCGTAGTGATGATGACCATCTCGGGGATTGTTGGCCACAATCCCGCTGGAGCGTGTTCCCAAAAGGCGACGAAGCACTTCTAGGGTCATCAAGGTATTTTGGTCGATGACTGGGGCAGACCTCAAGGACTGATCGGTTGCTCGAACAACACGACTGAGTTGTCGGTGTTGGGCTCATCTTCTCCTCTTGTCGGGGCTCGGCGTATCAGTTCTCCACGAGCTGCGATCAGATCAAGGGTGATTTGATCGAATAGTCCTTCTAGTGTACTTATATAGCGCACCAGATGCAACAATGCAGGATCAGTCTCATGATCTCCGTTGGCAACCTGGGGTGGCCTACTATACCCGTCATGGCTGGGGTAGTAGTAGAACGAGCGACAGTTAACTCTGGGCGACAAATGCCGGAGTTGAACTACATCCTCTCGAGCAGCTAGTTGGATGGCTTGTGGCTCAAAGGAAGTTGTTCTTCTTGTGAACTTGTAGGGGCGTTCTGGAGATAGACCCCTACCATAGATGTGCACGATGGCCCAGAATTGACGGCTTTCACCGCTCATGGGTCCTTGCTACACAACATATTCTGGAGGCTCTTCTAATGCAAAGGCACGGCGGGTGAGGTTTGCGAGCACGGTCACAAAACCTCCAAGGTTGGTTGCTGTGGTCTCATTGTGCACTACGGGGCCAGGCATTATAGCTCGGTCTGGGGAAAGAGTTTGTGTTTTGCTGTGTTGAGTCTAGCGTGCCCTTTTTATAGGAAAAGGGGATGGAGTCTTCCTTCGCACGCTTGCGAATGAGACAATTTAGATGTCGGTCACTGGCGCGAGATCGACAGGCTAGGTTGATAGGTTGGGCACCGACTGCCAAAGGTGTCGGGGTCACTGTGTGGCTATCATACGTGGGAAGCTTGGACGGGGTTCGGTTAAGGTCTGGTGGGTTGGTTAACCTAGGTTTATTGACCTGGATGAGATAGGATTAGCCAATGGTCAGCCTGGCTCTGATACCAAGTTTGTCAGGACCAGATTTTCGGGATATTAATTTCCAGAAAATGGCCCTTGTGCTCACCAGCCCCAGGATTACTATTAGCTGATGAGGCACCAACTTGATACAGAAATTCTAAGCAAAACACAAAATATGTAGTACAAGACCATTCTGGCCTATGAGTACAACAAATGGTTTCTAGTGGTTGATGGCGGAAGCGGTTTGTGGATCATCAGCGTCTATGGGACTCCATTTTCCACAGGAACAGCTGACCAGGTTAACTCCTATATTCGCAAGGCTGCTATCACCATTGCTTAGGTACCAGGGCTGTCATGGCAACGCTCCTCTCTGAGCATGAAATCTGGCCAAGACAATAGCCAGGGACAAGCTAGTGAGTACTTTGAATGCACTCGCAAACATTATGAACACGGGTATAATATAACAAACGATAATCATGCTCTGAGATATTCTATGATCACAACGTTAGTGCTAAAATAAAATCCCCGATGCATGCAAGCAGGTTATTTATATGCAACATGAATATGCAATAATGGAGTAGAAATAAAATGCACCGATCGGGTGTCTGAAGCGACGCCTCGAAAGGATCATGATATGAAGCATGCCTCAGTCGGGCGTCTAAGCGACACCACATAAAGGGCTTATGAAGTAAATAAATAACAAGAATGCCACAGTCGAGTGTCTTAGCAACAACACATAAAGGGTTTATAAAGTAAACAAGTAACAAGCATGCCACAATCGGGCGTCTGAGCGACACCACAATCGGGCACTCGCAATCAAAGTAAATAATCACAATGAATATCCAGGAGGTAGAACCGTCCCAGGGATACTTAATAATTCAAGTAATATAATGGGTTAGTCCATAATAATAATAATCACAATCATCATAATCAACACAAGTCACAAGTCATGATGCATGTTCTGGTTTAGTAGTCTCTCCTCCGAAGACCGACACTAAGACCGACACTTGACCCAACCCAGACTGTAGTCCTTAACCATGGACACGGCTATTTGAATAGTTTTTATCTCTGTAGAGGGTGTGCTCCTTACCCACGAGTAACGGATTCCTTTAGTCCATCAGGACTAATTCCGTCTACGGTCTTTTAATTGAAAACACACCTGACTTGCACACACCAGCTTAACTTACCGGTGTCTGGAATAACCCATGACACTTGTCAAGCAAAACTCTAAGTGGGGAGGCTACAACCTCGTGTAGCATGGGATCAAATTTATATCGCGCGCTCTAAGGGGTGCCCCCCTCTCGGTCCCAACCGGAAACACCCATGCCCCCGGACCAGGTGGCATGCCTACCGGATGCATCCTGTATCTTCCATCATGGCCTCTCTGTATGGTGTGTGTCACATCCCTAGTCTGGTATGACTTAGACTAGCTAGCTATTTGTGCATCATATTTAAATTTCATTTAAATTTGAAATGAGGATTGGTGGAAACCTCAGAATCATTTTTTTTAAAATGACCCAAATAAAAATTTCTCCAAAAGGGTCCAAGAAAATGCTCATGTTGCCCTCTGAAAATATTGGACAGAGATAAAAAAATCAAAACAATATTTTTAGGAGCTCATGGACATTTATTTTGGCCATTTGGATTAATTCGATAAATATTTGCATTGGAAATATATTTCTATATATATGAAATATGGTCCAAAAATTATGCCAATTATAAAAGAGCTCTGGATTAATACCATTAGCCCCTACAAAAATTGGCATAATAAAATTAAATGATTTAATATATTTATTAAATCAAACAAATGTCAGAAAATTAGAAAAGAAAACAGAAAAGGGGAGAGAGATTTACCTGGGCCACTTACCTGGCCCATCTCCAGCTGGCGGCCCAGCCCACCCCCGCTGCCTTCTGTCGTCTCCCTCCTCGGACAGAAGGACGAGGGCGTGTGCCCGACGCTCGCCGGCACGCGCGCGCGCCACCTCCCCCCCTGTTGGCCACCTCCTGCTTCCCGGACTCCCTCCCAATGCCACGGAGACGGCCACGCACCCCAGGCCCTCTCATTCCTCCTCCCCCCCTGCTCTCTCTCTTCCCCGAGCGCACCCGAGAACCACCGCCGCCGCCGTTCGCCATAGCCATCGCCACCGACCTCCCCTCGCCTCCCCGACACACGCGGAAGCTCCGCTCCTCCGCCCTGAAGCTCCCCGTCAAGCCGTGCCCCTCCGGACACCCCGTGGAGCCGTCGCCGTCGCCAAATTCGCCTCCGGCCGCCGTGGATCCTCGCCGGCGATTCGGAAGCTACCGGGCATCCCCGACCTCGCCCTCGCGCTCGCTGGTCCCGCGGTGAGCCCCCGCACCGAACCCCCTCCTCCCCGTGTCCGTTTGCCCCGTCTAGGCCTTAGCTCCGCCATGGCCGAAGCTCGCCTCCGCTTGAGCTTGTCGCCGGCGTTGCTCCGGCGACCTTTTGGCCACGCCAGTGCACCTAGCACTCTCACCGCACCTCGTAGTGCCCCGCTAGCACTTTAGTTCGTGCGTTTGCACGCTGCAGCCGCGCCCCCGAACACAGCCGAACTCCGACGGCCGCCCCGAGCGTCGCTCCGGCGAGCTCCGGTGCCCCCGCAGCCCCCCATCAGCTCCCCTGGTTGCGGATGACGACGGGCTACGCCCCGGTGGTCTTCGCGCGACCAAACGCCGCCTGTAGCGCAAGTCCGGCGAGTCGCCGCCGCGCTAATGGTCGCCGCCGGCCAGAACTCCGGCGGGCTGACGTGGTTTTGCCAATTAGGCACTAATCCCCACCTACTGACGCTGACCAGTGGGCCCAGGGATTAGTCAAAGCTAATCAGCCCGGGGTTTGACTCGGGGTTAACCCAGTGTCACTGACGTGTGGATCCCACACGTCAGGTTTGACCCTGGACAGCCGCGTTGACCCGCTGACGTCGTGCTGACGTCATGCTGGCGCAGTATATAATTTCTGGATTTAATTAAATCAGGAAAATCCAGAAAATGATTTTAAACTTCAAAAATTCATAGAAATTCAACCGTAGCTCAGATTAAAATAATTTATATATGAAAAATTATCAGAAAAATGCAACCTTTCCATCTGTACTAGTTTCATTCATGAAAAACCAACTTATACATGCTGAATATGGGAAAACACATTATGGCATATATAAGAGACTTAATTTAGTAATGCATTTGAACCTTTGGTTCAAATGGACTTCAAACCAAATGTTTACTAGTTGCATTAGCTCAACAGCATCACATCTACATGCCATGTTCATGCATCATATTGTTGCATATGATTGTGTTTTGATTGCCGGCACCGTTCCTTCTCGATAGGTCCTACTCCGGAGACGTTCCAGAGTACCTGTCTGTGAAGCAGTGCCTCCCTTGTTGATTTACCAGGCAAGAAAACCCCCTTGTTCATCTCGATAAAACCCTACTCTCTCGCTCCTGCTCTCAGTTATTGCATTAGGACAACAACGATTCATCTGCTACTTTGTGCTGCGGTAGTTGAACCCCTTCCTCTGCATGACCTGTCATTGCCACAGTAAATAGTTGAAACCCACTAGCATGTGTAGGAGTTGATTGAAGCCACTGATGTGTTCCTACCATGCTATGCCTGCTATTGCTTAGAGTTGTGTCAGGTCTGATTCATTGGGAATGAATTGGAGTGTTACGATATGTTCTGATGCTGAGAGTGAAGTGTGTGAACACGATTTGGTAAAGGTAGCGGTGAGTGGCCATGTAGGAGTACATGGTGGGTTGTCTCACTGGAACCGTCCTTAAGCCCTGAGTTCTGTGTATGTTGTCCAATGACTCGATACTACCACACATTGGGCTCCGGGCACTCCAAGCCCTCTCGACCTATTAACCAACTTGATCTCTGTCCAGGAGTCGCAACTAGTTTCTGGTATTTGTAGGTAGTGCTATTTTTCTACCAAGTGGCACATGGCAGGGTGGGCTTGGGACAGACTAGGCACATGTGGCACGGTGTACCGAGTGGCACCCGGTTGGTGGGCTCGGGAACCCTGCTCACATCGTTTGGGGCCGTGAGCGATACCCCGGCCGGATCTCCTTGCGGATGGAACCCGAATAGGCGATAAACCTGGACTAGAGTCTTGTGTGGTTAGTCAGGTCATGGCCGACACCCTCGCCAGGCTTCCGCTTGAAGGTTGCCGAGATACATGACGTGTACATGGCGGTAAGTGGCGAGAGCGTGTGTGAAGAAGTACACCCCTGCAGGGTTAACATGATCTATTCGAATAGCCGGGTCCGCGGTTATGGACTTCTTGGATGCTTACATGGTACATAGACAACTTGAAGTGGATACTCTAAAATGCTCAAGACAAGTGTGAGTGCTATGGATGGCCTTCTCGTAGGGAGACGGGGATGAATCCATAGTAGTGTATTGTATGGTGATTAGTGGACTCGTGTTCGTTGTTTCACCTCCAGAGTTTCTGGTAGTCGTAGAACAGGATAGCCACAGAGTCAAAGCTGGCTTGCTGCAACTAAACCCCGCATTACCCTCTTGATACAAATGCATGTATGATAGGGTCTGATGTAAGTCTTGCTGAGTACCTTTGTACTCATGTTGCTTTATTTATGTTTTTGCAGCGGAGACTTCGGTCTTACTAGTGTTCCCGTGGACTTCGACTAGTAGCTAGTACCTCAGCTACGATCTTGATCGGATGTTGTAGATAGTCAGGCTCTTCA
This sequence comes from Triticum dicoccoides, assembly GCF_002162155.2. Lineage (NCBI taxonomy): Eukaryota > Viridiplantae > Streptophyta > Magnoliopsida > Poales > Poaceae > Triticum > Triticum dicoccoides. Next base: position 252,419,231 of record NC_041381.1, on the reverse strand, counting down.
GCCTTTTTCATTTGTAGATGTCTGTACCCAGACATGTAATGCTTCCGCTTGTTGCTTGTATGCTCTGTATGATGGGTCTTGTGACCCCTGTTTGCAATATATGCTATGACGGCTCTTCTGAGCCTTTACCTATATGAGTTGATGAGTTATGCTGTGATGCCATGTTGTACAGCACATACTTGCATGTTATGCATACGTGTAATGTGTATTGCTATGTGTGGGATCTGACTATCTAGTTGTTTATTCCTAGTAGCCTCTCTTACTGGGAAATGTCTCCTAGTGCTTCCACTGAGCCCTGGTAGCTTGCTACTGCTCTGGAACACTTAGGCAGGCCGGCATGTGTCCTTCTTCGATCCTGTGTCTGTCCCTTCGGGGAAATGTCACGCGATGAATACCGGAGTCCTGCTAGCCCGCTACAGCCCGGTTCACCGGAGTCCTGTTAGCCCAGTGCTACAGCCTGGATTCATTCGCTGATGACCGACACGTTCGATGCTGGGTCATGAATGCCTGTCCCTGTAAGTTAGTGCCACTTTGGGTTTAGGACTAGCCATGTCAGCCCGGGCTCTTTATCATATGGATGCTAGCGACACCATCATATACGTGTGCCAAAATGCGCAAACGGTCCCGGGCAAAGGTAAGGCGACACCCGTGGGGATACCGTGCGTGAGGCCGCAAAGCGATATGAGGTGTTACATGCTAGATCGATGTGGCATCGAGTCGGGGTCCTGACAGCTTTGGTATCAGAGCCTGACTGCCTGTAGGATTACCAAGCCAAACTGGTCGAAGTTGAGTCTAGAAATTCTTTAGTTTTATAAGGGAATTGATTGTGGCATGGAACGTAAGGCTCTTTTTACTCCTTTACCTCATGGACTTCTGATCTGAGTCATCTTATCTTTCCTACGGGGTTAAGGAACTAGGCTTTCTCTTCCGTCTATCAGGATCACGTGTTACTACTCCGTAGTTCCATAGGACTGGTTGATTAGAGTCATACCCCAGTTTTGAGTATTCCGGTGTAGTCTGTTTAGTACTATCCCAGAACCTTGAGTGGTGATGTTGAGTTGTTGTACCACCCCATTTTTAGTAGGATGTCTCATTCTGAGCATTTTACTGCCGTTATGCTGCCGGAATTTTCCTAAGGAGTTTGAGTGATATTAATTCCTTGTCCTACATTCTAGAGTCCATAGTTGTTGCTGATTCCGTCCTTGATTCGTTTCTCAGGATGTCATCAGCCAAGCGAAGTTCCGTTGCTCGTAACCAGAACCACGAAGATGGTAGGGATGAGGATCCTCCCGACCAGCCTTCGTTGACAGAGTTCATGTTAGAAATGGAGAGGAACAAGCGTGAGTCTAACCGCTTGTTGGCACGTATCGAGGAGAACACCGCACATCAGTTCAAAGGGTCTGCTACCATTCATGACTTCATTCGTTTGCACCCACCTACCTTTCATCATTCCATTGAGCCACTCGATGCAGATGACTGGCTCCGTAGCATCACTCATAAGATGCGTTCCGCGAACGTAGCTGAAGATGACAAGGTCAATTATGCCACATACCACCTGGAAGGTCCTGCTAGTCTTTGGTGGCAGAACTACGAGGCTATGCTTCCAGCTGGCCAGATTCCTACCTGGAAGGATTTCACTGAGGCTTTTCGCGAGCATCACATTCCCCAGGCCCTCATTGATCGCAAGAGAGAAGAGTTCTGTAGTTTCACCCAGAGTAAGATGGCTGTTGATGCTTATAGCAGAGAGTTCGAGAACCTTGCCCGCTATGCCACAGAAGAAGTGTCCACGGACGCTAAGAAGTAGGCTAGGTTCCGGAAGGGTCTCAACCCCAAGTTGCGTCGTGATCTTCACCTGCATCATTGCGATACATTCCAAGCTCTTGTGAACAAAGCCATCAATGCAGAGACAGCTCAGCTCACTTACGAGGAGTCTCGTAAGCACACCCGTGATTTGGGATCTTCCTCCGGTTCTAGTTCCCAGAAACGCCGGATTTGGGTTCCAAACTCCGCTCTTCCTTCCGGTTATACACTAAGGTCATCCTATGTGGTGCCTTCCCCAGCTCAGTCGTATGTTCCACCCAGGCCTACTGGTAGACCGCTTGTCAGTGCGGGTCCCCGTCCAACCCCAGGGACTTGCTTCACATGCGGGAAGCCAGGACACTATGCACGTGATTGCTCTCAGACTAGTTATGCTCCACCCCAGCCCGAGAAGACTGTTGGCTGTGTTAAGCCATCACGCAAGATGATCAGTGTCAAGTCAGTTCCCACTGAACGTGGACGTGTGCATCACGTCTCAGCCAAAGACGCTCATGATGATCCGGATGTCATTCTTGGTACACTCCTTGTCAATTGTCACCCAGCATCAGTTCTATTCGATACTGGAGCATCTCACTCCTTCATTTCTGAAAGCTATGCTAACTTGCACAACATGTCATTTTGTGATATGCCAACTCCGCTAGTCATCCAAACTCCTGGATCCAAATGGCAAACCCTTAGTGTAAGCCATGATAACGAAATCCTTGTTGACAGACTTGTATTCCTTGCATCACTTGTAGCCCTCAAGTCTTCAGATATTAACATCATCTTGGGTATGGACTGGATGACAGCTCATCATGCCAAGATTGATTGTTACACCAGATCTGTTCAGCTTACACACCCATCTGGCAAGATAGTCACCGTCTCCACTAGAGTTGCAAAGCGTCAGCTCTATTCTCTTAATGCCAGCCCTCTTCCAAACCTTGAAGATATCCCGGTAGTCCGTGACTTTCCGGATGTCTTTCCAGAGGAACTGCCAGGTGTTCCACCTGACAGAGATGTAGAGTTCGTCATAGATCTTATCCCAGGAACAGCTCCAATCTCCCGGAGGCCTTACAAGATGGCACCCCTAGAACTAGCCGAGCTTAAGAAACAACTCGATGAGTCCTTGCAAAAGGGTTTCATCCGTCCTAGCTCTTCTCCTTGGGCTTGCCCCGTCCTCTTTGTCAAGAAGAAAGACGGTACGGACCGGATGGTCGTTGATTATCGTCCCGTTAATTTGGTCACGATAAAGAACAAGTATCTGCTCCCCAGGATCAACGACCTGTATGATCAGCTCGCTGGATCCTCAGTCTTCTCCAAGATGGATTTGAGGTTAGGATACCACCAAATCAAAATCAGAAACGGGGACATTCCCAAGACAGCTTTTGTCACTCGTGATGGCCAGTACGAGTACACCGTCATGTCCTTTGGCCTAACCAACGCCCCAGCCACATTCTCCCGCTTGATGAACTCGATCTTCATGGAGTACTTAGATAAGTTCGTCGTGGTTTACCTCGATGATATTCTTATTTACTCGAAGAACAAGGAAGAGCATGCCGAACATCTTAGACTTGTTTTAGAAAAACTCAGAGAACACCGCCTTTATGCCAAGTTCTCCAAGTGTGAATTTTGGTTGCCAGAAGTGACCTACCTAGGCCACGTAATCTCTGGTAAGGGCATTGCTGTCAATCCCGAGAGAGTTCAAGCCGTTCTCGATTGGACTCCACCTGAGACCGTGAAACAAGTTAGGAGTTTCCTTGGTCTAGCCAGCTATTGTCGCCGCTTTGTTGAAAACTTCTCCAAAGTAGCCAAACCCCTCACGGAACTTCTCAAGAAAGATAAAAAGTTCGAGTGGTCCCCACAGTGTGAGTACAGTTTTTAGGAACTGAAAAGACGCCTGACTTCTGCTCCCATACTTGTGCCACCGGATTTCACTAAAGACTTTATTATCTACTGCGACGCCTCACGACAGGGACTAGGTTGCGTTCTTATGCAGGATCGTCATGTGATCGCCTATGCATCTCGACAGTTGCATCCACATGAGGAGAATTATCCTACACATGATTTAGAGCTTGCAGCCGTAGTCTATGCACTCAAGACCTGGCGACATTACCTCCTTGGTAAACATTGCGAGATCTACACCGATCACCAGAGTCTCAAGTATATCTTCACCCAACCAGATTTGAACCTTAGGCAAAGACGTTGGTTGGAGTTGATCACAGATTATGATCTAGGGATTACCTACACCCCAGGCAAAGCCAATGTCATGGCTGATGCTCTAAGTCGTAAATCCTATTGCAACAATCTCATGTTGCAGCAAGGCCAACCACTTCTCCATGAGGAATTCTGTAAGCTTAACCTTCACATAGCTCCTCGCGGATTTCTTTCTACCCTGGTGGCGAAACCTGATCTTGAAGATCGGATTATCGCTGCTCAAAAGCAAGCCACAGGAATTTCTCGGATCAAGAGAAACATTAAGAAGGGAGTTGGTGGATGTTTCTCTATGGATGATCGTGGTGTTGTTTCTTTGATAATCGCTTGGTGGTTCCCAAGAATCAACATCTGCGACAACTGATTCTTAAGGAGGCGCATGAAACTCCTCTCACGATTCATCCCGGTAGTACTAAGATGTATCAGGACCTACGCCAGAGGTTCTGGTGGACTAGGATGAAGAGAGAAATCGCTGAGTTCATTGCTAAATGTGACATTTGTCGTCGCGTTAAGGCAGAGCATCAAAGACCTGCTGGCACCCTTCAGCCTTTAGCTATTCCTGAATGAAAATGGGATAAAGTTGGTATGGACTTCATCACCGGCCTTCCCAGGACCAAGAGAGGGAATAATGCTATCTTCGTAGTCATTGATCGTCTCTCCAAAGTGGCTCACTTCCTTCCTGTTCGGGAAAATATCACTGCTAGTCAGCTTGCTGACTTATATATTTCTCGAATAGTGTCACTTCATGGTGTTCCACTAGAGATCAATTCAGACCGTGGCAGTCTTTTCACTTCTCACTTCTGGGAGAGCTTCCAAACTGCCATGGGAACCCATCTTTCCTTCAGTACCGCTTTCCACCCTCAGTCGAGTGGTCAGGTGGAATGGGTCAATCAAATTGTCGAAGACATGCTCAGAGCTTGCGTTATCTCATTCGGTATGGATTGGGAGAAATGTCTTCCGTTCGCCGAATTTGCTTATAACAATAGCTACCAATCCAGCCTCAAGAAAGCTCCTTTTGAGGTTCTCTATGGACGAAGATGTCGAACACCTTTGAACTGGTCAGAAACCGGTGAAAGACAATTCTTTGGACCGGATATGATCCAGGAGGCAGAAGAGCAAGTTCGCATCATTCGTGAGAATTTGAAAACAGCCCAGTCTCGTCAGAAAAGCCAGTACGATCGTCATCATAAGGATATGACTTATGGAATTGGCGACCAAGCTTACCTTCGGGTTACTCCTTTGAAGGGTACCCATCGTTTCGGTATCAAGGGCAAGTTGGCTCCTCGTTACATTGGTCCCTTTCGCATTCTCGCCAAATGAGGAGAGGTTGCCTACCAGTTGGAACTACCCCCACATCTTTCTCGAGTTCATGATGTCTTCCACGTCTCTCAACTCAGGCGTTGCTTCTCGGATCCTATCCGCGGAGTGGACCACGAAACGCTTGATCTCCAAGATAACCTCACATACCGAGAGTACCCGGTTCGCATTCTTGATCAAGCAGAGCGTGTCACCCGACGTCAGAACATCAAGTTTCTCAAAGTTCAGTGGTCTCATCATTCCGAGAGAGAGGCTACTTGGGAGCGAGAAGATCGTCTTCGACTGGAGTACCCCGCTTTCTTTCCGTCGACCCCTGAATCTCGAGACGAGATTCTGTCAAGTGGGGGCGAGTTGTCACATCCCTAGTCTGGTATGACTTAGACTAGCTAGCTATTTGTGCATCATATTTAAATTTCATTTAAATTTGAAATGAGGATTGGTGGAAACCTCAGAATCATTTTTTTTAAAATGACCCAAATAAAAATTTCTCCAAAAGGGTCCAAGAAAATGCTCATGTTGCCCTCTGAAAATATTGGACAGAGATAAAAAAATCAAAACAATATTTTTAGGAGCTCATGGACATTTATTTTGGCCATTTGGATTAATTTGATAAATATTTGCATTGGAAATATATTTCTATATATATGAAATATGGTCCAAAAATTATGCCAATTATAAAAGAGCTCTGGATTAATACCATTAGCCCCTACAAAAATTGGCATAATAAAATTAAATGATTTAATATATTTATTAAATCAAACAAATGTCAGAAAATTAGAAAAGAAAACAGAAAAGGGGAGAGAGATTTACCTGGGCCACTTACCTGGCCCATCTCCAGCTGGCGGCCCAGCCCACCCCCGCTGCCTTCTGTCGTCTCCCTCCTCGGACAGAAGGACGAGGGCGTGTGCCCGACGCTCGCCGGCACGCGCGCGCGCCACCTCCCCCCTGTTGGCCACCTCCTGCTTCCCAGACTCCCTCCCAGTGCCACGGAGACGGCCACGCACCCCAGGCCCTCTCATTCCTCCTCCCCCCCTGCTCTCTCTCTTCCCCGAGCGCACCCGAGAACCACCGCCGCCGCCGTTCGCCATAGCCATCGCCACCGACCTCCCCTCGCCTCCCCGACACACGCGGAAGCTCCGCTCCTCCGCCCTGAAGCTCCCCGTCAAGCCGTGCCCCTCCGGACACCCCGTGGAGCCGTCGCCGTCGCCAAATTCGCCTCCGGCCGCCGTGGATCCTCGCCGGTGATTCGGAAGCTACCGGGCATCCCCGACCTCGCCCTCGCGCTCCCTGGTTCCGCGGTGAGCCCCCGCACCGAACCCCCTCCTCCTCATGTCCGTTTGCCCCGTCTAGGCCTTAGCTCCGCCATGGCCGAAGCTCGCCTCCGCTCGAGCTTGTCGCCGGCTTGCTCCGGCGACCTTTTGGCCACGCCAGTGCACCTAGCACTCTCGCCGCACCTTGTAGTGCCCCGCTAGCGCTTTAGTTCGTGTGTTTGCACGCTGCAGCCGCGCCCCCGAACACAGCCGAACTCCGGCGGCCGCCCCGAGCTTCGCTCCGGCGAGCTCCGGTGCCCCCGCAGCCCCCCATCAGCTCCCCTGGTTGCGGATGACGACGGGCTACGCCCCGGTGGTCTTCGCGCGACCAAACGCCGCATGTAGCGCAAGTCCGGCGAGTCGCCGCCGCGCTAATGGTCGCCGCCGGCCAGAACTCCGGCGGGCTGACGTGGTTTTGCCAATTAGGCACTAATCCCCACCTACTGACGCTGACCAGTGGGCCCAGGGATTAGTCAAAGCTAATCAGCCCGGGGTTTGACTCGGGGTTAACCCCAGTGTCACTGACGTGTGGATCCCACACGTCAGGTTTGACCCTGGACAGCCGCGTTGACCCGCTGACGTCGTGCTGACGTCATGCTGGCGCAGTATATAATTTCTGGATTTAATTAAATCAGGAAAATCCAGAAAATGATTTTAAACTTCAAAAATTCATAGAAATTCAACCGTAGCTCAGATTAAAATAATTTATATATGAAAAATTATCAGAAAAATGCAACCTTTCCATCTGTACTAGTTTCATGCATGAAAAACCAACTTATACATGCTGAATATGGGAAAACACATTATGGCATATATAAGAGACTTAATTTAGTAATGCATTTGAACCTTTGGTTCAAATGGACTTCAAACCAAATGTTTACTAGTTGCATTAGCTCAACAGCATCACATCTACATGCCATGTTCATGCATCATATTGTTGCATATGATTGTGTTTTGATTGCCGGCACCGTTCCTTCTCGATAGGTCCTACTCCGGAGACGTTCCAGAGTACCTGTCTGTGAAGCAGTGCCTCCCTTGTTGATTTACCAGGCAAGCAAACCCCCTTGTTCATCTCGATAAAACCCTACTCTCTCGCTCCTGCTCTCAGTTATTGCATTAGGACAACAACGATTCATCTGCTACTTTGTGCTGCGGTAGTTGAACCCCTTCCTCTGCATGACCTGTCATTGCCACAGTAAATAGTTGAAACCCACTAGCATGTGTAGGAGTTGATTGAAGCCACTGATGTGTTCCTACCATGCTATGCCTGCTATTGCTTAGAGTTGTGTCAGGTCTGATTCATTGGGAATGAATTGGAGTGTTACAATATGTTCTGATGCTGAGAGTGAAGTGTGTGAACACGATTTGGTAAAGGTAGCGGTGAGAGGCCATGTAGGAGTACATGGTGGGTTGTCTCACTGGAACCGTCCTTAAGCCCTGAGTTCTGTGTATGTTGTCCAATGACTCGATACTACCACACATTGGGCTCCGGGCGCTCCAAGCCCTCTCGACCTATTAACCAACTTGATCTCTGTCCAGGAGTCGCAACTAGTTTCTGGTATTTGTAGGTAGTGCTATTTTTCTACCAAGTGGCACCTGGCAGGGTGGGCTTGGGACAGACTAGGCACACGTGGCACGGTGTACCGAGTGGCACCCGGTTGGTGGGCTCGGGAACCCTGCTCACATCGTTTGGGGCCGTGAGCGACACCCCGGCCGGATCTCCTTGCGGATGGAACCCGAATAGGCGATAAACCTGGACTAGAGTCTTGTGTGGTTAGTCAGGTCGTGGCCGACACCCTCGCCAGGCTTCCGCTTGATGGTTGCCGAGATACATGACGTGTACATGGCGGTAAGTGGCGAGAGCGTGTGTGAAGAGTACACCCCTGCAGGGTTAACATGATCTATTCGAATAGTCGGGTCCGCGGTTATGGACTTCTTGGATGCTTACATGGTACATAGACAACTTGAAGTGGATACTCTAAAATGCTCAAGACAAGTGTGAGTGCTATGGATGGCCTTCTCGTAGGGAGACGGGGATGAATCCATAGTAGTGTATTGTATGGTGATTAGTGGACTCGTGTTCGTTGTTTCACCTCCAGAGTTTCTGGTAGTCGTAGAACAGGATAGCCACAGAGTCAAAGCTGGCTTGCTGCAACTAAACCCCGCATTACCCTCTTGATACAAATGCATGTATGATAGGGTCTGATGTAAGTCTTGCTGAGTACCTTTGTACTGATGTTGCTTTATTTATGTTTTTGCAGCGGAGACTTCGGTCTTACTAGTGTTCCCGTGGACTTCGACTAGTAGCTAGTACCTCAGCTACGATCTTGATCGGATGTTGTAGATAGTCAGGCTCTTCAGCCTTTTTCATTTGTAGATGTCTGTACCCAGACATGTAATGCTTCCGCTTGTTGCTTGTATGCTCTGTATGATGGGTCTTGTGACCCCTGTTTGCAATATATGCTATGACGGCTCTTCTGAGCCTTTACCTATATGAGTTGATGAGTTATGCTGTGATGCCATGTTGTACAACACATACTTGCATGTTATGCGTACGTGTAATGTGTATTGCTATGTGTGGGATCTGACTATCTAGTTGTTTATTCCTAGTAGCCTCTCTTACCGGGAAATGTCTCCTAGTGCTTCCACTGAGCCCTGGTAGCTTGCTACTGCTCCGGAACACTTAGGCAGGCCGGCATGTGTCCTTCTTCGATCCTGTGTCTGTCCCTTCGGGGAAATGTCACGCGATGAATACCGGAGTCCTGCTAGCCCGCTACAGCCCGGTTCACCGGAGTCTTGTTAGCCCAGTGCTACAGCCTGGATTCATTCGCTGATGACCGACACGTTCGATGCTGGGTCATGAATGCCTGTCCCTGTAAGTTAGTGCCACTTTGGGTTTAGGACTAGCCATGTCAGCCCGGGCTCTTTATCATATGGATGCTAGCGACACCATCATATACGTGTGCCAAAATGCGCAAACGGTCCCGGGCAAAGGTAAGGCGACACCCGTGGGGATACCGTGCGTGAGGCCGCAAAGCGATATGAGGTGTTACATGCTAGATCGATGTGGCATCGAGTCGGGGTCCTGACAGTGTGTGCCAAGAAAAGGGTTGACAACTTACTGAACCGTACCCTACCTGCGGCAGGGACAAGTAGTAGTACAAAAACAAGTATGGGGGTTACTGGAACAAGACTCAATCTACAGTCGACTCAGGAGGTTTATAAATTCCCTGCATGATATGTATAACAAGTATATTTGAACCAACCAAATCACCACTCATTATGCCTTACTATGCCATACCGGACATAACCGTGCCGATGAAGACCGGAGACAAACTCACGCCTACCCAAGGCAGAGGTTTTCCCGGGTTTCTTTCCGGCATACATGCAAGGCATACGAAGACGATTACCATCACAAGTATATCCATTTCCAACAGCAAGGAAATCTCCAATATGCATTCATGCAAATGATCGCGTCACCACATAAAATAACAAGTTCTCCGTATTAAGGTGGTGTTATAATCGTGTCAACCAACACACAAAAACATTATGCCAGGGTTCAGAATGCTTGCCTTCAAGTTGTGGGGATGCAGGGTGCACTCCAAAACTTTTGAAAGCTTTCTCCTCTCTCCAAAAAACCTTATTTAAAATATTTTTGAATCAATATATAGTTTCAAAAATAGTACCAAAGAATTGTTTGAATTTTTTTCAATTAAATCTTAAAATAAACTAGAGAATATTTGAGAGAGGTAGAAAAAAGAATCAATTCATTTGGAGTTATATTCAAAAAGTTATAGCCAGTCAAAGTTTTGGTCAAATTTTGTTCTTAAAATAAAACAGAAAAAAGGAAAAACGTTTCGAAAACTGACCACGTCGAAGGCGTATTCCGAGTTTACGTCTCCACTTATCCAGCATGGACCACGCGTGGGTCACTGATAGTGGGTCCAGCGGGCCCACTGGTCAGGTTTGACTAGTCCCCCGCCTTCTTCCTCCTCTGTCCGAGCCGAGGCGGGGGCTCCGGCGATGCTCGCCTCTGAACGGCGGCACTGTTCGAGAAACCGAAGCCATCCGTGGGCTCAGGGGTCGAGGCGGTCCCTTCAGTGGTCGCTATGGTCACTGGGGTGGACGGAGTCGCCGGCGGCGAGCTCCGCAGCGGACGGTGGCCGTCGGGCAGGGTGGGGCTCTTGCCTCTGGCAGCTCCTGATCAAAATCAAGCAGGGGGATGGATTCACGAGATGAAGAGAGAACTTCTGGTGAAGAGAGTGGGGAGGGGGAGGCCCTGGTGGCGCCGAAATGATCGAGACAGTGGCGGCGGTAGTGGTTGCCGGAGAAGAAGAAGACGACCTTCTCTCGTCGTTCTCTAGCTATGAGGGGCTCTAGAGAGGTGGCCTGATGCTGCTTGAGTGCTCGGATGAGCTCGGGGGTCTCCTTATGTAGTGCAACGAGGTCGGTTCCGCGGCGGCCGGAGATAAGCTTGTTGGCGAACCGCCATACTTTGCTGCCGGGCGACGTGGCGGTGGTTTGGGCTGGCCGGCGCATTCCGACGAGTTCCCTACTACTCAAGGGGGCGAGCTGGCACGCGTGGGTGGCTCGGGCTGCGCCGTCCACGGCAGGGTTGCTGTAGCTGGCCGCTTGTGGCCACGGCCGACCTGACGGCGGCCCTGTGGAGTGCCAGGGGTGGTCGGGGTGGCTCTGCGGTGCAAGAGGAGATGGGGCGCGCTGGCTGCGATTGGCCAAGGGCTAGAACGGGCGCGGGGTGGGCGGCAGTGAGACGCGGCGGCTCGGTGCGCGTGCATGTAAAACGTGCGCTCTGGGCGCGCCCAGAGCACGCACGCTAGCTGCTCGATGAAATGCCAATGCATGCCACAGGGCTTGGGTGAGGCTGGAAATTAGCAGACCTAGGTTAGGAGTAGCTAGGAGCTTAGTGGACAAGGTTGCTAGGTCAGTGGATCAAGTTCATATTGCAAACTAAAAATCATGCCAAATCTAGCTACGCACACCAAGTGTTTGACATAATGCTAGAGGCATCTAGGCAATTCTCGGAGTGGTCAAAATCTCCAGACTAATGTCTCTTTAGAAGTAGTTGGTGATGGCAAGGTCATTTGGGCAAAACCAGAAACTTGCTAGTGCAAGTTTTGCAAATCTTCAGTATTGGACAGAAAGAAAAAGGCCTTATTGCATGCACTTAAAATCCTCCAGTGGGTCCACTCTCCTGGTCTCAAGGGTTTGGCAGGGTGGTATATAAGTAGGAAAAAGAATCATGGCTAAAAGGGCAAGTTAAACTGTGGTTGAAGTACAAATCATCAAGTTGAACCAGAATGAAGATGAGGATGATTTACTCAAATTTTTCAAAGAACATCAATGGGTTTTTGCATAAAGATGAATAATATATTCCTATTGACATCCCTTAATTTTGGTGGAAGTTTTAAAGAAATATTTAAATATGTTGTAGTGCAAAATTGCCCACTGGACCAGATTTGAAAACTTGGTGTAGAGCTCAAAATCTCCAATGAATAGAAAGTGATTTAAAAACATCACATGACATCTCCAAATTTTGGTTGGAATTTTAAATAAATTTATCAAATGGTTGTAGTGCAAAAGAGGCCTGAAAGTTATAAAAATCATTTTTAAAGAAATGAGGCTCAGGGAAAATAATTATATAAATAATCCCATTGATAAAAGAATTGTTTTATTTGAGAGGGTAAACAAGTCCAATAATAATTGAAAAGTTTTTACTTGGGATGAAAACTCCACAATGTCAAAGAAAAGAAAGGTTCTGAAATCAAAAGGAAATCCAGACAATAAAAGTTTAAGTTTCCTGGCCAAATTTTAATTAATAAAACAAGGTTAAAATTTTGGGATGTCACAACAGCCTTGCGAGGAGAGGTTGGATGAACTTCACTCTCTCCTGCTACTATGGTGGCTAGCTCTGTTTATAGAGGCCCTGGTCCTCTTCCCCAATATTGAGCGGGAAGGGATCCAACAACGGCCATTTTGAAAGGGGGCAACTAGTACAAGCTATCCTGACTAAAGGTGGTCTTCGACTGCCAAAGGTGCTGGTGATGACGCCATCTTGGGCTCCACGGTGACCTCCGTCCTACCGTCCTGCTGGTCTTGGTCTCGTTGCACCGATAAGGAAACCTTTGCCTGATGCCTCGGTACTCCGTGCCTGCGCTTGCTCCCTTTGTACCAAAGAGGAAACGAGGAAACTGCGCAGGCTGGCGCCCGCCTGGTCTCGATCATCATGGCTTGCGTCATGGGTACCTAGCGAGGTACCCCTTGCCTTGATCTCTCCGCCTGCTCGCGAGCCTGCCTGGCGAGGCCTCCCCTGAGGAGGTCTTGTGTCGTCTGCCGCGCGAGGCTTTGCCCCTCACGAGGGTCTTTCGCGCTTGGTCGATGAAGACATGCCGCACTGGGCCACTGGTTGAGCCACGCTGCAGGCCGCAGGTAGGGAAGTCTGAGGACCCCCATTCCCAGAATACCGACAGTAGCCACCGGGCCCAAGACGCGCTCGGACATGGCTTAGCGGCGAAGCCAAAGGGCAAGAGTGGAGCGCCGCGGGCCCCAACAGCATGCGGCCATGGTCAACGCGTGGCGACTGATTGGACGTGGGCGTCTTGTGACACCCCAACAATTTGGCCTTGTTTTTATGAAATAAAAATTTTTGCCAGGAATTAAAACTTTGGATTTCTGAGCTCCATTTTGATTTTGGACTCATTTCCTTCCCTGTTATGATGAGTTTTTCCCAAAGAGAAAATTTTTCAAGTATGTTATTGGACTTGTTTAACCTCTCAAGAAAAACTTTCCTTTTATCAGTGTAACTAATTAACTAAATTAATTGCTTGATCTTTACTTTCTTGAAAATAGTTTTTCAAGGTTAAATGGCCATATTTGAACTACAACCATTTGATAGATTCACTTAAAATTTCCACATATATTTGGAGATGTCAGGTTATGTTTGTAAATCACTTTTATGCTAAATTATATTTCCTTCATGAAATATTTTGAGCCCTGCACTCAATTTTTCTTCTCTGGTCCAGAGTGCATTTTGCACTGCAACCTATTTAAATATTTCTTTAAAACTTCTACCAAAATTAGGGGAGGTCAGTAGGAGCATATTATTCCACTTTGTGCAAAATCCAGGGTTGTTCCTTGAAAATATTGAGTGGATCAACCTCATTTCCATTCTGGACCAACTTGATGATTTGTACTGCAACCATAATTTTGCTTGCTCTTTAGCCATTGATTATTTCTCCTACTTGTAGTCCTCCATGTTAAACCCTTAAGTCCAGGAGAATGCACCATTTGGGTCATTTTTGGTTCATGAAATAATGTCATTTATTTCCTGTCCAGAATTGAAGTTTTGTAAAACTTACACTAACAAGTTTCTTCTTTTGTCCAACTAACATCACCACTCTCTCTTCCATCCACAGAGACACTGATCTGGAGATTTTGGCCACTCCAAGAAATGCCTAAGTGCCCTTGGCATTTTGTCAAACACCTGGTGTGCATGGCCAGTTTTGACATGATTTTGTCTTTGCATTATGACCTTGCACCTTGGATCATACCAGCTTGTCCAATGGTTTTGCCTTAGACTATAACCCCACCCTGCTAAATCCCAGCTCCAACCAAGCGCTCTGGAGTGCCATGGCATTTCGTCGAGCACATTCAGTGCGTGCACTGGACGCGCCCAGAGCACGCGTATTGCAGCCACGTGGCCGAGCCGACACGCTGGCCCCCACGGCTTTGGCCCGCTCTGTAGAACCTCGCCACACGCTCCCCTTCTCTCAGCTACGCGCCAAGCCGCCCCTTGCCACGCCCGGCAAGCCAAGCGCTAGCCGCCGCCGCCGCCCGACAGCCTCTGGCCATGTCGGTGCCGCCCAAGCCACTCCCACTCGCCACCTGCCCCTGGAGCAGTGCACTCTCGTCCACTAGCTCTTGCCGTCATCCCCAGCCACGCCACGTTGCCCTGCAAGCTACAGCGAGGCGGTTCGCCCGAGAGCTTATCCGGCCGCCGCGGAACCGACCTCGACGAGCTATAAAAGGAGGCCCCCGAGCCACCCCGTGCACGCATGAAGCCTTAGAATGCTCCCCTAGTTCTCCCATGGCAGCAAATCGACTCGGGGAAGGTCTTCTTCCCCATCTCCGGCAATGGCAGCCGCCACCACTGCCCCGGCCAATTCGGCACCACCAGGGCCTCCCACTCTCCGTTCTCTCCACCAAGAGCTTCCTCATCTTCCCGTGAGCCATCCCCACTACTCAATTTTGATCGGGACACACCGCGGGAGAAAAATCACCTTGCTCCCGAGGCCACCTCCGCCGAGAAGCTCCCTCCGTCCCCACCTACCTGGCGACCATCGGGAGGACCACCCTGGAGTGGCGGATCCATCCCCGCTCTCTGAGCCCCGCGGGGAGCCGCCGTTCACCGGCGACGATCGCCGTTGCCTCGCCTCCGTTCGGGAAGAAGAAGAGGAGGGAGGGATAGACTGGTCAAACCTGACCAGTGGGCCCCTTGGACCCACTGTCAGTGACCCTGCGCCTATCCACGTCGGTTAAGTGAAGGCGTATTTTCCCCAGATTTTGGGAGAAAGAAGAAGCTTTCAAAAGTTTTGGAGAGCACCTCACCCCTCCACAACATTGAAGGCAAGCATTCTGAATCCCGGCATAATATTTTTGGTGTGATCATTGATGCATTTATAACACCACCGCATTTCGAAGGACTTGTTATTTCATGTGATGTGATCATATGCATGGGTACATGTTATTGATTTCCATGCTGTTGGTAATGGACACACTTGTGATGATAATCACCCTCATGAGCCTTGCATGCATACCGGCAGGAAACCGGGAAAAACCTCTGCCTTGGGTAGGTATGAGTTTGTCGCCGGTCTCCGTCGGGACGGTTCTGTCTGATATGGCATGGTAAGGTGATATGAGTGGTGACTCTGTTGGATGAAATATATTTGTTATACTAATCATGCAGGGAATACTTAAACCTCCTGAGTCGACCGTAGATCGAGTCTTGTTCCAGTAACCCCCATACTTGTTTCGTACTACCACTCGTCTCTACAGCAAGTAGAGTACGGTTCAGTAAGTTGTCAACCTCTTGCTAGCACACACCGTACAGAGAGGCCATGGTGGAAGATACCGGTTGTAGCTGGTAGGCAGGCCACCTGGTCCGGGGGCATGGGTGTTTCCGGTTGGGACCGAGAGGGGAGGCCACCCCTTAGAGCGCGCGATATAAATTTGATCCCATGCTACGCGAGGTTGTAGCCTCCCCACTTAGAGTTTCTTGACAGGTGTCGTGGGTGATGCCAGACACATGTGAGTTAAGCTGGTGTATGCAAGTTAGGTGTGTTTTCAACAAAAAGACCGTACATGGAATTAGTCCCGATGGACTAAAGAAATCCGTTACTCGTGGGTAAAGAGTACACCCTCTGCAGAGAATAAACCTATTCGAATAGCCGTGTCCATGGTTAAGGATTTCAGTCTGGGATGGGTCAGGTGTCGGTCTTAGTGTCGGTCTTTGGAGGTGAAACGGTTAACCAGGAAATGGAATGACTACTCGCAACTTGTGATATCTATGATTATTATTATTGTTAACTAACCCGTGATATTATTGTTATTATCGAGTATCTCTGGGATGGTTCTACCTCCAGGGATATTCATTATGATTGTTTCTTTTAAAGCCCTTTATGTGGTGTCGCCCAGACGCCCGACTGTGGCATTTCTTTGAAAGCCCTTTATGTGGTGTCGCTCAGACGCCCGACTGTGGCATTTCTTTTAAAGCCCTTTATGTGGCGTCGCTCAGACGCCCGACTGTGGCATTTCTTTTAAAGCCCTTTATGTGGTGTCGCCCAGAAGCCCGACTGTGGCATTTCTTTGAAAGCCCTTTATGTGGTGTCGCTCAGACGCCTGACTGTGGCATTTCTTTTAAAGCCCTTTATGTGGCGTCGCTCAGACGCCCGACTGTGGCATTTCTTTTAAAGCCCTTTATGTGGTGTCGCTCAGACGCCCGACTGTGGCATTCTTTTTAAAGCCCTTTATGTGGTGTCGCTAAGACGCCCGACTGTGGCATTGCTTGTTATTTATTTCATAAATTTTAATACTACTATGTTATTGCAATTTTATAAATAGCCGCAGGCACGCATCAGAAATTTATTTACTATTTTCGACTGACGTCATGTGCATAAAATATTTTCAGCACATCATTTTTATATTATACCTGTGTTCATAATGTTTGCGAGTACATTCAAAGTACTCACTGGCTTGTCCCTGGCTATTGTCTTGGCCAGATTTTTCTTGCACGGAGAGGAGCGACGCGATGCCAGCCCCGGAACCCACACAATGGAGATAGCAGCCTCGCGAAGATAGGAATTAACCTGGTCAGCTGTTCCCGTGGGAAATGGAGTCCCATAGACATTGATGTTTCACAACCCGCTTCCGCCATCAACCACTAGAAACCATTTGTTGTACTCACAGGCCAGAATGGTCTTGTACTACATATTTTGTATTTTGCTTGGAATTTCCGTATCAAGTTGGAGCCTCATCAGCTAACAGTAATCCTGGGGCTGATGAGCACGACGGTCTTTTCTGGAAATTATTACCCGGAAAAACCGGTCGCGACAGGCTTGGTATCAGAGCCAGGCTGACCATTGGCTAATCCTATCTTAGCCAGGTCAATAAACTTAGGCCAACCAACCCACCAGACCATAACCAAACCCCAGCCAAGCTTCTCGTGCAAGATAGCCACACAGTGACCCAACACCTTTTGGCAGTCGGTGCCCAACCTATCAACCTAACCTGTCACTCATGCGCCAGTGACTGGCCCCTAAATAGTCCTTTCCCGCAAGCGTGCGAAGGAAGACTCCGCCCCTTTTTCCTATAAAAAGGGCACGCTAGTCCCAACACAGCACATCACAGCCGCTACCCCAAACCGAGCCACAATGCCTGGCCCTGTCGTGCACAACGAAACCACAGCAACCAACCTTGGAGGTTTTGTGACAATCCTCGCAAACCTCACCCGTCGTGCCTATGCGTTAGAGGAGCCACCAGAATATGTTGTGTATCAAGGACCCATGAGCGGTGAAGACCGTCAATTCTGGGCCACTGTGCAC
The DNA here is from genome assembly GCF_002162155.2 of Triticum dicoccoides. Taxonomy (NCBI): domain Eukaryota; kingdom Viridiplantae; phylum Streptophyta; class Magnoliopsida; order Poales; family Poaceae; genus Triticum; species Triticum dicoccoides. The sequence goes on along the minus strand of NC_041381.1, from coordinate 252,401,479 downwards.
ATCTACGGTAGGGGTCTAGCACCCGAGCGTCCCTACAGGTTCACCGGAAGGACAACTTCCTTTGAACCACAAGCCATCCAACTAGCCGCTCGAGAGGCTATAGTTCATCTCAGGCACTTGTCGCCCAGAGTTAACTGTCGCTCGTTCCACTACTACCCCAGGCGTGAAGGGTATGGTAGACCACCCCAAGTTGCCAACGGAGATCACGAGACAGACCCCGCATTGTTGCACCTAGTGCGTTATGTAAGAGCACTAGAGGCGCTGTTTGACCAAATCACTATTGATCTAATCGCAGCTCGTGGAGAGCTGGTTCGTCGAGACCCGGCGAGAGGAGAAAACGAGCCCAACGCCGACAACCCAGTCGTGCTGTTTGGACAACCGATAGAGACCCCGAGGTCTGCTCCAGCCATCAGCCAAGGTGTTGCGATAACCCCGGAAGTGCTTCGTCGCATATTGGGAACACACTCCAACGGGGTTGTAGCCAACAATCCCCGCGATGGTCATCATCACTACACCGACCCTGCAGTTCCCCCGCCATCTCCGACTAATCCCGGCAGAGAGACTCATGGAGAAGCCTCGACATCCACCAGGTACGCCCGTTTAGACATAAACGAAGTAGACTAAGTCGTATGAGTAGCACCAAGTTTCAATGTATCCTCGCTTTGTAATCACGCGACCGTGTATATTAACGCAGCCTGTCGTTGTGCCTCTGTCTTAATAGTAGCCTTGCGTATTTGGTCAGCGCATAGCTGCATATTTTTCTGGGCACAACTACCAAAACCAACCCGACAACAACCACAGTAACGCGTTTTTTTATGAGATATGTGTATCTCTGACACTGACCCGACCTTTGGAGCTAAGCTGGCAAATTTTTACCTTTCACCACGGTAAAAATGATCCAGCTCCATTGCTATATAAAGGCCATCTTGTGCCCTTACCCAGCAACCCTCACCTTGTGCACCACACTCACGCTTTTCCCTGTCATGCCGAGCCCCAGCATTCATCTGAGAACCCCAGATGCAACCCCAGGTAGCTTTGTCAAAGTATTGTGGGATTTTACCCGCAGTACCATGGGTTCTACCCAGCCACCCCAGTACGAGCTGTTCAAATCGAGGATCACCCCATCCACCTCAGAATATTGGGCAGCAGTACACATTCCGCCTGTAGACCCCAACCAAGATCCAATAGAAGTTTCCTTCATGGGGAAATCTATGCCAACCCCACACTTGGCCATAGAGGCTGCTGCGAAAGAAGCGATTGCTCGTCTTCGATCCGCAGTACCCTATGCCCGCGAACGAGGATATTATTACTTTCCGAGCCGTGCAGCACCCGGAGAAGTAACATCTTTTCCCGGTGGACGTATTGAGAGAGACCCAGTTCTGGCCAACCTTATCCAATACATCAGTGCTCAAGAGCATTTGAACCAGCGAGTGATGGATTATCTTCAGAGCCTCGCAGATTTAAATCCTCAGATTGCCATCGGCAGACCACTGAGACCCGACCCGGAGAGATGCATACATCGACTGGTCAATCCACTGCCTCCGATTGAAGAGGAATGTATTCCTTTACCAGAGACATTTTATCAGGACCCCGTCCAGTTACCGTTTTCTTTTTAGACGTCACTATTGTATTTGTTCCTTGCAGCATTTATTTACGTATGTGACTTATGCGTGATGCCCTGAGTTTGTACGGCAAGTCAATTATTTGGCTTCTACTAATGTGTGTAGTTTTTGTTGTGGTTTATGCTCCTTTAAATTAACTGTTTTCCCTCGCAAAATCCTGGAGCGAGATTTCTTTTCCCTGAGTTGCTACACCTGCCCTTTCTCACAACGCGAATTAATTTCACACAGCACTACGCAGCAGACTCACAACCATAATCATTCGGACACATACACTGTTTGCAAAACTTTGGAACGGCGTTACATCCAGCTAATCACCCCCTAACAACAGTTAGCACCCGACACACTCCATCTACTCCTCATGATCACCGCCACCGCGGAGAACCAATACCCGAGCCGCAGCATCGCGATACTCGTCAAAGATCATCGTGCACAGGAGCACAGAGAGCCCCAGCAGTGTCGCCAGCCCTCCGCATATCAGGATCACAAACCAGTCCGGCATCGCCTCCGCCATTAGAGCCTCACCCAAGCTTCTGTAAGCAGTAATGGAGAAAGAAGGAAGAGGAGAAGTGAGGCCAGATGTGAGGAAGAAGAGAGAGTCACCCCGGCCATTTTTATAGCTCGAGCTCGGTGTACGGTGGGCGAAGTCCACCAACTCCGCTCGTCGCCGATCGCCAGTGTTCGGAGTCGAATCCGCGAGCAGTGCCGACAGCGCGCTAGCCCGCGAGGTGAGTGCACGCTGCACCGGCAGCTAGCACGGCGAGCACTACCACGGTACGGCCTAGATGCCCTACGCATTAGGCATCACCGGTGGAGAAAGTGCGAGAAAGCGCGCGGGAGAGAGGAAGAAGAAAGGGCCAGAGGGAGAAGAAGAGGAGACTGACAGTGGACCCCGGGTCCACCTGTCGGCCAGAGAGAGCACTGTGCTCTAGGGTACAATCAGCGTATATCTAAATTTAGGAGTTATCCTAAATTTATATCCAGCGTAGAAATCGCCCGTTTTTGTCCCGGACCGTAGACTTTTCCGCGCAACCCCAGTTTTTCACACTGTGGTTTTTCACCACTTATTGCCCTCTCACTGTAGCCACATCATTATTGCACCACTTTTAACAAATCTCGAGGACGAGATTTTTCTTAAGGGGGTAGTATCTGTGACACCCCAAAAATTTGGCCTTGTTTTTATGAAATAAATTTTTTTGCCAGGAATTAAAACTTTGGATTTCTGAGCTCCATTTTGATTTTTGACTCATTTCCTTCCCTGTTATGATGAGTTTTTCCCAAATAGAAAATTTTTCAAGTATGTTATTGGACTTGTTTAACCTCTCAAGAAAAACTTTCCTTTTATCAGTGTAACTAATTAACTAAATTAATTGCTTGATCTTTACTTTCTTGAAAATAGTTTTTCAAGGTTAAATGGCCATATTTGAACTACAACCATTTGATAGATTCACTTAAAATTTCCACAAAAATTTGGAGATGTCAGGTTATGTTTGTAAATCACTTTTATGCTAAATTATATTTCCTTCATGAAATATTTTGAGCCCTGCACTCAATTTTTCTTCTCTGGTCCAGAGTGCATTTTGCACTGCAACCTATTTAAATATTTCTTTAAAACTTCTACCAAAATTAGGGGAGGTCAGTAGGAGCATATTATTCCACTTTGTGCAAAATCCAGGGTTGTTCCTTGAAAATATTGAGTGGATCAACCTCATTTCCATTCTGGACCAACTTGATGATTTGTACTGCAACCATAATTTTGCTTGCTCTTTAGCCATTGATTATTTCTCCTACTTGTAGTCCTCCATGTTAAACCCTTAAGTCCAGGAGCATGCACCATTTGGATCATTTTTGGTTCATGAAATAATGTCATTTATTTCCTGTCCAGAATTGAAGTTTTGTAAAACTTGCACTAACAAGTTTCTTCTTTTGTCCAACTAACATCACCACTCTCTCTTTCATCCACAGAGACACTGATCTGGAGATTTTGGCCACTCCAAGAAATGCCTAAGTGCCCTTGGCATTTTGTCAAACACCTGGTGTGCATGGCCAGTTTTGACATGATTTTGTCTTTGCATTATGACCTTGCACCTTGGATCATACCAGCTTGTCCAATGGTTTTGCCTTAGACTATAACCCCACCCTGCTAAATCCCAGCTCCAACCAAGCGCTCTGGAGTGCCATGGCATTTCGTCGAGCACATTCAGTGCGTGCACTGGACGCGCCCAGAGCGCACGTATTGTAGCCACGCGGCCGAGCCGACACGCTGGCCCCCACGGCTTTGGCCCGCTCTGCAGAACCTCGCCACGCGCTCCCCTTCTCTCAGCTACGCGCCAAGCCGCCCCTCGCCACGCCCGGCAAGCCAAGCGCTAGCCGCCGCCGCCGCCCGACAGCCTCTGGCCATGTCGGTGCCGCCCAAGCCACTCCCACTCGCCACCTGCCCCTGGAGCAGTGCACTCTCGTCCACTAGCTCTTGCCGTCATCCCCAGCCACGCCACGTTGCCCTGCAAGCTACAGCGAGGCGGTTCGCCGAAGAGCTTATCCGGCGGCCGCGGAACCGACCTCGACGAGCTATAAAAGGAGGCCCCCGAGCCACCCCGTGCACGCAGGAAGCCTTAGAATGCTCCCCTAGTTCTCCCATGGCAGCAAATCGACTCGGGGAAGGTCTTCTTCCCCATCTCCGGCAACGGCAGCCGCCACCACTGCCCCGGCCAATTCGGCACCACCAGGGCCTCCCACTCTCCGTTCTGTCCACCAAGAGCTTCCTCATTTTCCCGTGAGCCATCCCACTACTCAATTTTGATCGGGACACACTGCGGGAGAAAAATCACCTTGCTCCCGAGGACACCTCCGCCAAGAAGCTCGCCGCCGGTAGCTCCCTCCGTCCCCACCTACCTGGCGACCATCGGGAGGACCGCCCTGGAGTGGCGGATCCATCCCCGCTCTCTGAGCCCCGCGGGGAGCCGCCGTTCGCCGGCGACGATCGCCGTTGCCTCGCCTCCTTTCGGGCAGAAGAAGAGGAGGGAGGGATAGACTGGTCAAACCTGACCAGTGGGCCCCTTGGACCCACTGTCAGTGACCCTGCGCCTATCCACGTTGGTTAAGTGAAGGTGTATTTTTGCCCAGATTTTGGGAGAAAGAAGAAGCTTTCAAAAGTTTTGGAGAGCACCTCACCCCTCCACAACATTGAAGGCAAGCATTCTGAATCCCGGCATAATATTTTTGGTGTGATCATTGATGCATTTATAACACCACCGCATTTCGAAGGACTTGTTATTTCATGTGATGTGATCATATGCATGGGTACATGTTATTGATTTCCATGCTGTTGGTAATGGACACACTTGTGATGATAATCACCCTCATGAGCCTTGCATGCATACCGGCAGGAAACCGGGAAAAACCTCTGCCTTGGGTAGGTATGAGTTTGTCGCCGGTCTCCGTCGGGACGGTTCTGTCTGATATGGCATGGTAAGGTGATATGAGTGGTGACTCTGTTGGATGAAATATATTTGTTATACTAATCATGCAGGGAATACTTAAACCTCCTGAGTCGACCGTAGATCGAGTCTTGTTCCAGTAACCCCCATACTTGTTTCGTACTACCACTCGTCTCTACAGCAAGTAGAGTACGGTTCAGTAAGTTGTCAACCTCTTGCTAGCACACACCGTATAGAGAGGCCATGGTGGAAGATAACGGTTGTAGCTGGTAGGCAGGCCACCTGGTCCGGGGGCATGGGTGTTTCCGGTTGGGACCGAGAGGGGAGGCCACCCCTTAGAGCGCGCGATATAAATTTGATCCCATGCTACGCGAGGTTGTAGCCTCCCCACTTAGAGTTGCTTGACAGGTGTCGTGGGTGATGCCAGACACGTGTGAGTTAAGCTGGTGTGTGCAAGTTAGGTGTGTTTTCAACAAAAAGACCGTATATGGAATTAGTCCCGATGGACTAAAGAAATCCATTACTCGTGGGTAAAGAGTACACCCTCTGCAGAGAATAAACCTATTCGAATAGCCGTGTCCATGGTTAAGGATTTCAGTCTGGGATGGGTCAGGTGTCGGTCTTAGTGTCGGTCTTCGGAGGTGAAACGGTTAACCAGGAAATGGAATGACTACTCGCAACTTGTGATATCTATGATTATTATTATTGTTAACTAACCCGTGATATTATTGTTATTATCGAGTATCTCTGGGATGGTTCTACCTCCAGGGATATTCATTATGATTGTTTCTTTTAAAGCCCTTTATGTGGTGTCGCCCAGACGCCCGACTGTGGCATTTCTTTGAAAGCCCTTTATGTGGTGTCGCTCAGACGCCCGACTGTGGCATTTCTTTTAAAGCCCTTTATGTGGCGTCACTCAGACGCCCGACTGTGGCATTTCTTTTAAAGCCCTTTATGTGGTATCGCCCAGACGCCCGACTGTGGCATTTCTTTGAAAGCCCTTTATGTGGTGTCGCTCAGACGCCCGACTGTGGCATTTCTTTTAAAGCCCTTTATGTGGCGTCGCTCAGACGCCCGACTGTGGCATTTCTTTTAAAGCCCTTTATGTGGTGTCGCTCAGACGCCCGACTGTGGCATTCTTTTTAAAGCCCTTTATGTGGTGTCGCTAAGACGCCCGACTGTGGCATTGCTTGTTATTTATTTCATAAATTTTAATACTACTATGTTATTGCAATTTTATAAATAGCCGCAGGCACGCATCAGAAATTTATTTACTATTTTCGACTGACGTCATGTGCATAAAATATTTTCAGCACATCATTGTTATATTATACCTGTGTTCATAATGTTTGCGAGTACATTCAAAGTACTCACTGGCTTGTCCCTGGCTATTGTCTTGGCCAGATTTTTCTTGCACGTAGAGGAGCGACGCGATGCCAGCCCCGGAACCCACACAATGGAGATAGCAGCCGAGCGAAGATAGGAATTAACCTGGTCAGCTGTTCCCGTGGGAAATGGAGTCCCATAGACATTGATGTTTCACAACCCGCTTCCGCCATCAACCACTAGAAACCATTTGTTGTACTCACAGGCCAGAATGGTCTTGTACTACATATTTTGTATTTTGCTTGGAATTTCTGTATCAAATTGGAGCCTCATCAGCTAACAGTAATCCTGGGGCTGATGAGCACGACGGTCTTTTCTGGAAATTATTACCCGGAAAAACCGGTCGCGACAGGCTTGGTATCAGAGCCAGGCTGACCATTGGCTAATCCTATCTTAGCCAGGTCAATAAACTTAGGCCAACCAACCCACCAGACCATAACCAAACCCCAGCCAAGCTTCTCGTGCAAGATAGCCACACAGTGACCCAACACCTTTTGGCAGTCGGTGCCCAACCTATCAACCTAACCTGTCACTCATGCGCCAGTGACTGGCCCCTAAATAGTCCTTTCCCGCAAGCGTGCGAAGGAAGACTCCGCCCCTTTTTCCTATAAAAAGGGCACGCTAGTCCCAACACAGCACATCACAGCCGCTACCCCAAACCGAGCCACAATGCCTGGCCCTGTCGTGCACAACGAAACCACAGCAACCAACCTTGGAGGTTTTGTGACAATCCTCGCAAACCTCACCCGTCGTGCCTATGCGTTAGAGGAGCCACCAGAATATGTTGTGTATCAAGGACCCATGAGCGGTGAAGACCGTCAATTCTGGGCCACTGTGCACATCTACGGTAGGGGTCTAGCACCCGAGCGCCCCTACAGGTTCACCGGAAGGACAACTTCCTTTGAGCCACAAGCCATCCAACTAGCCGCTCGAGAGGCTATAGTTCATCTCAGGCACTTGTCGCCTAGAGTTAACTGTCGCTCGTTCCACTACAACCCCAGGCGTGAAGGGTATGGTAGACCACCCCAAGTTGCCAACGGAGATCACGAGACGGACCCCGCATTGTTGCACCTAGTGCGTTATGTAAGAGCACTAGAGGCGCTGTTCGACCAAATCACTATTGATCTAATCCCAGCTCGTGGAGAGCTGGTTCGTCGAGACCCGGCGAGAGGAGAAAACGAGCCCAACGCCGACAACCCAGTCGTGCTGTTTGGACAACCGATCGAGACCCCGAGGTCTGCTCCAGCCATCAGCCAAGGTGCTGCGATAACCCCGGAAGTGCTTCGTCGCATATTGGGAACACACTCCAACGGGGTTGTAGCCAACAATCCCCGCGATGGTCATCATCACTACACCGACCCAGAGTTCCCGCCAAAAAGTTGCCGGGATTCATTGTTTCCATAGAGGAATTGAGGCAAACCCAGCCAAGATCCAAGCTCTGTCACAATTGGCCACACCAATAGACCTAAAGGAGGTCTAGTAACTAGCTAGGTGCGTCGCGGCTTTAAGCCGATTCATCTCCAAACTAGGAGAAAATGAATTGCCATTATACAAGCTACTGTGCCGTACTAACAACTTCAAATGGACGGACGTAGCCACAGCCGGATTGGAAGAAATCAAGGCCCTTCTCGCAAGTAATCGAATCTTGGGCGCACCTGGCGTTGGAGAGCCTATGTTATTATACATTTTGGCAACTAACCAAGTAGTCAGTGTCATCCTCGTCGTCGAGCGAGGAGAAGAGGGACATAAATTCCCCACCCAAAAACTAGTTTACTATGTATCGGAGGTCCTTACACCTTGCAAATCCTGATACCTGCACTATCAGAAGATAGCCTACACAGTCTTCATGGCATCCTGCAAACTTTGACACTACTTTCAAGAGTGTTCTGTCAAAGTGGCATCCGAAGTACCCTTGAATCATATCATTAATAACAGGGATGGCACTGGCCGCATGGCCAAATGGGCCATCGACCTGTTACCATTTGAAATCACATGTAAGCCATGCCAGGCTATTAAATCCTAGGTACTGGCCGACTTCATAGCTGAATGGACGGAAGTCGAACTCCCTAACGAGTACAACTCATACTCTAATTGGATCATGTACTTCGATGGCTCCAAAATGCTGGCCAGACAAGGGGCTGGTGTAATCCTCACATCTCCTACTGGGGACACAGTCCGCTACATATTAAAAATTATGTATACGGACTCTAATAATGCAGCCGAATACGAGGCGCTACCGCACGGTCTTCGCATGGCTATCTCCATGGGCATACAATGCTTGGAGGTGCGCGGTGATTCAAACCTTGCAATTTCCCAGGTCAATGGAGAGTTCGGTGCAAAGGACCCAAAAATGATGGCATATCGAAACTCCATATTAAGACAATCAGCTCGGTTCGACAGACTTGAGTTCCATCATTACGCCCGAGAAAGTAATCAGGCAGCGGACATCCGTGCTCGTATGGGTGCTAAACGCGACCCCGTGCCACCCAACACCTTCATGGAGCAGCTCTTTAAGTCATCTGTGGTGTGGCAGGGTGAGAGCATCGAAGGCAATGTGGACCTGATCACACCCCCAATCGCCGAACACAATGCAGACAATGACGGAGGCCCGGATACCGAGATGAGATCATGGCGGTTATCGCCCCTGAACCAAATCCGACTTAGCCTAACTTAACAGGCAAGAGCTCCCCGATGATCAAAATGAGGCGCGACGCATAGTTTGGCGCTCCAAAGCCTTCAAAGTGCATGAAGGCGGACTATATAAAAGAAGTACAACCGGAGTCCTTCACAGGTGTATCTCCGAAGAGGAGGGAAGGCAACCCTTGGCAGAAATACATGTCAGTCTCAGCGGTCATCATGCCGCAGCCTGCACCCATGTAAGCAAGGCGTTCTGGACAGGCTTTTTCTGGCCTATGGCTCGAGCTAACTCTCAAGACCTTGTCCAATGTTGTGTGGGCTGTCAACTTTTCGCCAATCAGACCACATGCCTCCCACCGCATTCAGAACAATCCCCATTACTTGGCCCTTTGTGGTCTGGGGGATTGACATGGTTGGACACCTTAAAGGGGGAAGCCACAAAAATAAATACTTACTAGTCATGGTGGATAAATTCACTAAACGGATAGAAGCCAAACCAGTCAAAATAGTTGAGGCCGGACCAGTGATCGACTTTATATCCGGCGTAGTCCATCGTTATCGTGTCCCGCACAGTATTATCACTGATAATGGCTCTAACATCACAGCTGATGAGGTAAAATCCTGGTGCTCGAAGTAGGGCATTAAACTCGACTATGCATCTGTATACTACCCTCAAACGAATGACCAAGTCGAACGGGCCAATTGTCTAATCATGAGTGGTATTAAGCCCAGACTAGTGCGCTCTTTATTAGAATCAGATAAGCACTGGGTTGAGGAACTCGATTTCGTACTCTGGGGACTCTGGACCACGCGCAATCGAATGACCAGATACATGCCTTTCTTTATGGTGTACGGCGGAGAAGCCGTATTGCCCTATGATATTACTCATGACTCACTTAGAGTGCGCATGAACGAAGAGAAAGAAGCCGAACTAGATTGGCAGGATGACCTAGATGGACTTGAAGAGGAGCACGATGTTGCCAAGGCCCGTTCCGCATTCTATCAACAACAGGCCAGGCATTACCAAAGCAGAGAAGTGCGGGCTAAAACATACAACATCGGAGAACTTGTTCTACGCATTCCAGAGAAGAAAAAGGATAAGCTCAAACCCAAATTGGAGGGGCCCTTCATAATTGATGAAGTCCTTACTAGAGGAGCCTATCGCCTTCGTAATGCGGAGGATAATCGCCTTGAGCCGAACCCATGGAACGTCGCCCGGCTCCGAAGATTTTACACATCATTCGGCTTCCTTAGGCCTTAGTTTAAATTAGGTTTTTTCTATTTTCTCTTCTCTTTTACCTTTTTACCCTCCTCTCCTTAAATTTTTGTCCGGATAAACCGCATTGTTGGGAGTACGCATCTTGAAATGTATACATCCCACTATACATGGGGGCTTCTGCCATTATATGCAACTTTATGATTTAAGTTTTTACCGAGCTAGGTTGCCTTGCTCCTTTGCTTATACCCTATGTCCCCGATTGTTCGGCTAGGGTGTAAAGGGAGCACCTCTGCGATTGTTACAACCTGGTTATCCGAACCTGTACCTCAAACGGGTGAAGCCAAAAGCTAGCATTCTGAAGGGAATAACTGGTCGGCACATACACAATAGGCCGTTTCCGGTAAAAATTAAGAAATTGGTTGTCTGTACTTCAGATATAAGTCCAGCCCAAGGAAAGGAACCCCTAACAGAACTATTTTTCTTGGAAGATGTTTCTTACGTTAAACAGTAATATAACATAACTCCACAGAACACATTTTGTCTTTTCGAGCAATATGGCCGGAATGCCTGGTTTCCGGATACTAAATGTTTCTTAGCCAAACAGAGTATCCGAAAACACTCCAACTTTTCCGTTTGGAGGTAGAAGCCGAAGGTCTGCGTTGATAAAAAATTTATACAATTCGGTAGGAGATAAGTTTGGTCATGAAGTACATGGATACATCGAATCAAATGCTCATTCCCTTTCTACGCAATCTAGTAGGTTATCCAATTTATAGTCTTGTTGTGAAAATTTTGCCGCTGTCATTACTTGGTCATAGTCCAGACTTGCGGTAATTTCCTTCCCGTCAGGTCCCCGCGGTCCAACTCTGGCCATATGGTTTGGGTCCAGACCTGTATAGCGTCTCTTCACCATGGCCTATGTCTCTTGAGCGCCTTCACGGCATGCGGATGTCTTCCACAACCCGAAATGACGCTGGGCACCCTTGAATAGATCAGCCAACCCCTCCATACTTTCTAGAGGGACACCGGAAGGCCATAAGGCTTTGGCCATATTCTTCATAGCCTTCCGAGCATGCTCGTGCGGATTTGCCAGCTCCTTCAGAATGTCGCTTTCTAGGATGGATGTTTCCTCTTCGGGGCGGCCGGTCAGTATACCTGTATCAACCGAAACATTCTTCATTATGATTAAATCAATAATTCAGATGGTTCACAAGTCATACCGAATATGCCGACCTTCAGTTTCTGGTCTTCCTGTTGTGCCTCCAAGATTTGAGCCTTCAAGCTCTCTATCTCTTCGGCTTGTTTCTTCATTTTTTCTTCTAGCTTCTTATCTTTGCCATAATACTTTGGGGCACTCTTTATTTCTTCAAGCTCGGAGACAGCGGTATTTAGCTGTGACCACCTTGTCTCAAGCTCCTAGTGTCGGTGTCAAAACCGGTGGATCTCGGGTAGGGGGTCCCGAACTGTGCGTTTAAGGCTAGTGGTAACAGGAGGCGGGGGCCACAATGTTTACCCAGGTTCGGGCCCTCTCTATGGAGGTAATACCCTACTTCCTTCTTGATTTATCTTGATGAATATGAGTATTACAAGAGTTGATCTACCAGGAGATCGTAATGGCCAAACCCTAGAAGTCTAGCCTATGAGGTTATGATTGTTGTGCCTAAACCCTAGAAGACTAAACCCTCTAGTTTATATAGACACCGGGGGGGGGGGACTAGGGTTGTACAAAGTCGGTTACAAAGAAAGGAATCTACATATCTGAATCGCCAAGCTTGCCTTCCACGCAAAGGAGAATCCCACCCAGACACAGGACGAAGTCTTCTATCTTGTATCTTCATAGTCCAACAATCCGGCCAAAGTATATAGTCCGGCTGTCCGAGGACCCCTTAGTCCAGGACTCCCTTAGTAGCCCCTGAACCAGTCTTCAATGACGATGAGTCCGGCGCGCAGATTGTCTTCGGTATTGCAAGGCGGGTTCCTTCTCCGAATACTCCAACATAGTCTTCCGAACATAGAAAACGTGTCCGGCTCTGCAAAACAAGTACCACACACAACCGTAGAGAGTATAATATTTCACGAGTCCAATCCGCTGACAACTTTTTGTAGCATGACATCACGCCATTGCCCGTTCATTATTCGAACCATGTTTTAGCCTGCCGCTCCATATTTCAAGGTGCGGTTTCATTGGCACGTCTTGCCAAAGCAGAGATCGTGTCCCCTTATCACGGGATTCTCATCAATACGGGCATGGGTAACCCAACCGTTTCATCTGCACGAGCTTGGGGAATAGGCAGATTTTAAGGCGAGGGGGGAGGTGCATGACTTTTACTGCCTTTATAAAGGGATAAGGATTCATCTTTGTTCACCCACGCCTTCTCCTTCCTCTGTCCATCTATTATCGAGCTCCAGCACCCAAGCTCTCGCCTTCTCCACCCAAAAAAGCACTCCAATCATGTCTGGATCCGAAGCAGGAGGCAAGTGGATGGACTCCTCCGTCAAGAAGACGGACATCAAGGAGCTCCGAGAAGTCGGGTACCTGGCCAAGGAAATCATTCACCGACTTCCGGGCAAGGGACAGATCGTCCCCACCCCGGAGCCCTAGGAAAGGGTGGTGTTTCTCACACACTTCGTCTGCGGTCCGGGATTACCCCTCCACCCATTCATCCGCGGACTAATGTTTTACTACGGGCTAGACTTCCATGACTTGGCCCCCAACTCTATCCTCAACATCTCGGCATTTATTGTTGTGTGTGAGGCCTTCCTCTGCATCCCACCTCACTTCGGCCTGTGGCTGAAGACCTTTAATGTGAAGTCAAAGGTGGTAAGCGACCAACAAGCAGAGTGTGGAGGCGCCATGGTGGGCAAGATTCCCACTGTCACCTAGCCCGAAGGCTCCTTTGTGGAGACTATAAAAGGGTGCATGGCAGTCGGGGTGGTTCTACATCACCGAACCGCGCGGCGCCAACTGGTCGGCGACTCGCGCATTCCGATCCGGAGCCCCAATGTGGCTCACCTCCTAGCAAGAGAAGGGCCTGGCATGGGGCTCCTCGGATGAGCTGATAGGGCTCCAGACATGCGTCTAGAACATGATAAACAAGAGAATCAAGCTCGTCAATGTGATCCAGGTTATGCTCGTTCGTCGGATCCTACCGTGCCAATGCCGGACTTGCAATTCGTGGGAGTTCGTTCCGGCCAAGCACCAAACGCTTTTAGACCTCTTCAGCATGACACACGAAGACATCTGGAAGGTGCTCTCCAAGGCCGATGAGAAACCACCACCCACGACCAAGGATCATGGGCTTAGCTCAAAATGCCAGGCTAATCCGGTAAGTTCTTTCATGTTTTCAAAGTATACCCTTTACTAGCATATTTGAGGAAGGAATCTAAGCCTCCCTACCAATTTTTTCAGGCCTGGATAGAGATAGCGGGGCGGATTGACTGTCCGACTCCGCTTCCCGAAGACCCAGAAACCCCGCTTCTGACGAAGATGTTGTTTCCGGCACCTTATGAGGTGCCGGAGAAGAAGACCAAAAAGAAGGCCAAGGGGACGAGAGATGGTCTCCGTCACAAGGGTGCTTCAGACACAATGTCCGAACACATAGCGGATCGCTCCTCCGTCACCGAAGACGACAAGGAAGAGGAGGAGGAAGAAGAAGAGATCCATTCCCCCTGCAGGGGGGAGAAAGAAGAGGACGGACTCCACGCACCTAGAGGCCAAGGCGTCCAAGAAGGGTAAGACTTCCCTTCCGGGCAACTCCATAGCGGCCACCAACAGCAGCTCGGAGTGGGAGCCCAGGGACAAGCCCCTGGCCAAATCATAAGTGTCCTGACATAGTAATTTATTTGGCCTTTTTACTTTATTGTTTTTAACGTGCTGGATTATGCACCTGCAGTCCGGCCCAGTCCAACATCGAACTATCCTCCTCTTCGGAGGGGTCGCTAGACCCGTCGGCAATGGACAATGGGTCCCTTCCGACGGCCTCCTCGCCAAGGCCGTGGTCAACACCGAGGTGTTGTCCCAAAGGATCCGAGGATAGGGGTAGGCCCAGGAGGCCATCCCGGTGCCGGAGGGTGATACCACGGTTGCCGAACACATGGGGGGCATGCCCACGTATCCAATTCGGCCCCCATCCGAATACAGTTCCGGAGGCCCATGTGGCTCCAGAGTCAGGCAGGCCGCCGCTTTCGAAAGAGGGGGGTGAGCCAACTCCACCTGTGACCTATGTCCATCCAGAGGCACCGGATAGATTGATGGAAGCGCTGCGAGGCACTAACATTGTTGAAGAACACCGTACTCTTATGAGTACGGTGATTGAGAAGATCCAGTCCGCCAAAAGCGGACTGACCAAAGCCTGCACTAACCTTCTAACAGGCTTTGAGGTAAGTAATATAATTGTAAAAAAATGTCACAGTATAGACAGTCGCCCCTGATACTCTGTATGGTGTTTGGAAAGAAAAGCCCAACAAATGATCAAATAATTTTCGCAGGAGTCTAATTTAATATGTCTATGTGAATAAGAAGGCGTCGCTGCTGGCTGCGACCTCTCAGACTGCGGAAGTCTTCGGACTGAAGCAGAATCTGGAGAGGGCCGAGGAGGAGCTCAGCCACGTAAAGAAGCAGCTGGAGGAAAGCAAAGGTATGTATTTAACCTTGTCTAAATTCAGGTGTCATGAACGATTTGTTCTGACTGAAGTGTCATAATATTTGTTAGTAGCAACAACTGAGGTAGAGGCTCTCAAGAGGTGGCTGGCCGAGGCCGAGGACGGGGCAGCTAAGGAAAAGGCCGCACCTGAAAAGCATGACACTCGGGTTAGTGAGGTCCAGCAAGAGCTCCAGGACGGCGTCAAGAAGTATGAGTCCTTGGAGCACAATTTTAAGGATCAAGTGTCCGAACTTGCCAAGGCCCGCCAGAGCGCACAAGATGCCCGAGCCCAAGCCAGAGCGCCTCCAGGAAATCTAGGCGGCCAAGAAAATCGCGGCGGGTAAGGCTTTTCTAATGCAAAGCAAATATATAAAGGAAAGGTTCCTCTTACTGACCCGGATTTAGAGTTCTCCAGGGGCATTTGTGGATCTGCTGTGGAGCGTATCTGACGCTGCCGAATTCTATTGAGCCGAAGAGGGGAACTCTACGGAGAAGCTGTTCTGGTCTCAATACCTTGGACCAGAACATCTGGTGCCCTTTAGCGATCAGCTGAAACAGCTGGTCGAGCTGCATAAGGCGGCCGAACTAGCCATGAAGGACTTAATAATCCAGCTATGGCCTGCCGAGCCCATGCCCAGCAGCTACTTCGGACTCGTGAAGCAGCTTGTCAGTGCCTGCCCACGGCTTGAAGCCATCAAGCAGTCGGTCTGTATCGAAGGCGCGCAGATGGCCTTTGCCCGCGCTAAGATGCATTGGGCAAAGATGAACACCACGGAGCTGATGACCGAGGGGCCGCCTGAGGGCAAGGAGCACCGTCTACCCGAACTGTATTTTGACAGTGTCCTGGAGGGGTCCCGCCTTGTGGCCGAGCAATGTGCCAAGGATATCATATTCCCATGAATACATTCATGTTATCCTGTACTGTAATATGGAACAAGATCTTTATGTAATATAATGCTTGTTTATTTAAAATTTTAACTCCTGTGCGGCCATTTATGAAAGCTGAGGGTTGGCCAGTCGTCGGCTTCTGCCCCCATGTAGATTGTATGGGGGTGTTTGGGATAAATATAAACACTCTTTACTCCATAGTTTGTTCCGCAAAGGAGGTGTTTAACGCAACGAACTTGGCAATCGGACTATACGGCTTTATCACCCTCACTTAGCCATAGGAGTTTGACAATGAAAATTTTAGCGCAGCCCCTGGTTCGGAGGTCCGAACTTGGGGCGCTATATACGCCTAATCAGATAAAAACTGATTCCTTGCATAATGCAGAAAAAATCTCTAAGGATTTGAAACCTCTTGAACAGCTGACCAGCTCTCGCCGCGTCATGACAATCAGTTTTCGGATTTCTCTACTGAGGTGCTCATACGAAAGAACCGGGACACAATCGCAGTAGTTCTCCCTTTACTACCCTATCCGATATAGCGGAACGTAAGGTAGTAAGCACAGGAGCAGGGCAACCCAACTATTGACCAAAGACACGATTCAGAGCCGATGCATATAATGCTATAAGTTCGGGGTGCCGAACTGTACTATGAAAGTGTTCGGACTTTATTGCCATGTTATGGGGTATGATGAAGCCCCTGGCGAAGTAAGGTGTACCAGAGTGTACAGGTGCAATATAAAAAATACAAATACAAGGAAAAAGTCAAGTAATAAGCTGACGCCACAAATATTGAGCGGCAAGTTATTTTCCATTGTAATTTGGTTAATATGTCAAGGCGTATTTGTACAAGTAATGTGATAAGAAAATAAGGCTATTTGACATGCCATGACCAAGAGCGAGCTTCGTGCGGGTATGTAAAACAGGTATAGAGATCGTTAGCAGAGACCACCTGGGGGTTTCCTTGTATGTCAAAGCTCCTTGCCTTCTTGGTGTATCCGTCCTGTAATAGGTCCGATGTTCAGGTTATCGGAAAAGCCTTGAGAAGAGAAAAACCTAAAATGAAAAAGAAAAAGTGAAGGTATGCGGATCCAGGGGCGGTTAAGCCACCTTATGGACCACAGTCTAGTTGTGCCTCCGTCCCTGCCCATGGTATTTTGATTGCATAGTTATGTACACGCGGCACAAATGCCATCGCTTGATTGGGACTGGGACGGAGGCCGAATTGCTAGTCAAGCTCTAGATGGGCTGGACTGTCCTGCTGCAGAGTAGTTTGGACTCGCTTGACGGTGTCCGGGAGCTTTACTGCCAAATTGAGTTTCTGCCTAAAAAGGCTACTCTGTACTTCTGCTGCAAGGGCCGCGGTGTGCTCCTCAGTACGGAGGGAGCGTTCCGTATTTCCGTTGACCATTATTACACCGCGTGGTCCGGGCATCTTGAGCTTGAGGTAGGCATAGTGCGGCACCGCATTGAATCGAGCGAATGCGGCGTCAAAGCAGTGCATGATAGCCACTGCGGAAAGGGACGATATCGAAGATTAACTCTTCGCTTCAGAAATTATCCGGGGATTTGAAGACCACTTCAGTGTGATTGAGCCCATACAACAGGCCTCTACACCTGGTATGACACCTTTGAAGGTGGTTTTTGTGGGCTTGATCCTTGCGGGGTCGATACCCATTTTGTGCAATGTATCCTGATAGAGCAGGTTCAGGCTGCTGCCACCATCCATGAGGACTCGCGTAAGGTGGAATCCGTCAATAATTGGGTCAAGGACCAGTGCGGCTGAACCGCCATGACGGATACTTGACGGATGGTCCCAGCGATCAAAGATGATCAGGCAGGAGGACCATGGGTTGAATTTTGGGGTGACTGGCTCCATCGCGTAGACGTCTCTGAGTGCACGCTTGCGCTCCCTCTTGGGGATATGGGTGGCGTATATCACGTTCACCGTTTTGACTTGGGGGGGGGGGATTTCTTCTGTCCCCCTGTGTTCGGTGGTCAGGGTTCCTCGTCATCGTCATCGCTTTGTGACCCTTTCTCTTTATTCTTGGCATTTAACTTGTCGACCTATTTGAAGACCCAACATTCTTTGTGACCCTTTCTCTTTATTCTTGGCTGGTTTATTAGGAGTGCCATGGATTTGGCATGGTCTATCCAGTATGCGGTCTAGACTGGACGGGCCCGGATTATGTCTCTTGAATGGCTTCTTCCGCTGACCGGACTTAGAGCCACTTAATCCGGCATTGACCGCTGTGTCTTCGGTGTTAGCACCGTTGTTTCGATGCTTATGTCTATTGCGTCGGGGCTTGCCATTGTTGTTTCTGGCTTCAGAAGTGCCAGGTTCGCTTGTGCTGTTGTTGCTACGGGCTAGCCAGCTGTCTTCGCTCGCACAGAAGCAGGTCATGAGTGTCGTAAGGCTGACATGGACTTCGGGTTTTCCTGGCCAAGGTGTCTGGCCAGCCATTCGTCGCGGATGCTGTGCTTAAAGGCCGCTAGGGCTTTGGCTTCCGGACAGTCGACGATCTAGTTTTTTTTAGTTAAGAACCGAGTCCAGAATTTCCTGTCTGACTCTCCGAGCTATTGGATTATGTGACTTAAGTCATGGAAATCTGGAGGTCGGACATATCTGCATTGGAAGTTGTCGAGGAAGGCGTCCTCCAAGTCCTCCCAGACGCCAATGGAGTTTTCGGGCAGACTATTCAACCAGTACCGAGCTGGTCCTTTGAGTTTGAGCAGGAGGTATTTGATGGCGTGAAGATCATCACCACAGGCCATATGAATATGGAGAAGAAAGTCCTCAATCCATACCGTGGGGTCTGTTGTGCCATCATATGATTCAATGTTGACGAGTTCAAACCCTTCTGGGAAATCATGTCCTATTACTTCGTCAGTGAAGCAAAGGGGGTGTGCGACGCCTCTATATCGGGCCAAGTCGTGACGTAGCTCGGATGGAGTTCCTCTGCGGTTTTTGGCCTAGGCGTGGTTATGTTTGTCACGTTCAGTTGGATGGCCATCATCGTGCATCGAGGCACGCCCCTGTGATCCATAGATTGATCTAGTCTGACCTGCTCTGTTTTCCAAGTCACGCCGCAAATCATGTGTATATCCCCGAGCTGTTGTATTTCTGTTTGTTCGGCGAGGTAGTGCGGGATGGTGTT
Organism: Triticum dicoccoides; assembly: GCF_002162155.2. Lineage (NCBI taxonomy): Eukaryota > Viridiplantae > Streptophyta > Magnoliopsida > Poales > Poaceae > Triticum > Triticum dicoccoides. Next base: position 252,382,495 of record NC_041381.1, on the reverse strand, counting down.
CGGCTTGAGGTGCCGCTTTGTCCCGGCCATGTGGTGGTCTGTTAGCCGCATTGTACTTTGGTAGGAAGTCCTCCAGCGCCTCGTCATCGAGCTGTGGTAATAGTTTGTGCTTCGGGTAGCTTTTGGTTGGGCGCTCGAGCCCATACTCCTCGGCTGCTAGGACATCATTCCATCTTTCATTGAGCAGATCTTGATCAGCTTGAAGCCGCCGCTGCTTCTTTTTCAGGTTCCTTGCAGTGCCAATTACCCGACGCTTAAAGCGTTCCTGTTCGGTGGGCTCCTCAGGCACGATAAAATCTTCATCGCCGAGGCTCACCTCGTCTACGGAGAGCGGAAGGTAGTTGATGTCCTCTGAGTCTTCGTTCATGGCCTGTCCGCCAGGGCTGAGTCGCCCATCTTCCAATTCCTCCTGTTCAGAGGTTGGCTCAACGGGGTCTTCATTGTTTTTGGCACCGTCCGGAGTGTTTTCCTCTTTTGTGATGGTGTTGCTGTTTTTACTACGACGTGGTTTAGAGAGGCACCGCTGACGCCGTTGCTTTGGCTGTATCTCAGGAGGTTTATCCTCGACTGGATTTTCATTGTCGCCGTTATTTTCTTTGGGCGTATCCACCATGTATATGTCGTACGAGGAGGTGGCCGTCCAACGCCCTCTGAGCGCTGGTTCCTGCTCCTCTCCGGCATCGTCGTCCATACCGTTGATGTCTTCGGAGTCGTAATCAAACATGTCGGTTAAGTCATCGACAGTGGCTATGAAGTGGGCGGTGGGTGCGAAACGAAGTTCTTCATTGTCCGGTCCCACTCGAGCCGGACATAGTTCGGCCGAGAGTCCCCTGACAAGGAGAGTGATTTTAATGAGCTTACCACATTGCCAAAAGGCGAGTGCTGGAAGATGTCCACGGAGCTGAAATCCAAGACCGGTGCCCAATCATATTCTATGGACGCGGATGCACACGATCTGGAACCCATGGCCGGAGACGAGTCCGAGGTTCCGGTGGCACAACCCAACTCGATGTTGGGTCTGTGTGCGGCTCAAGCGCCGCTAAGTCTGCAGCCTCCATGGTGGGGTTGAGCTTCCAGTCTTCGGACGATGCAGTCCGCTCCGGCTCTAGGGCCAGGGCGGTCACACATGCTATCTCCTGCATGTGTCCCGATGATAGATCTAGGTCATGTTCATCATGGTGCCCGGGGACAGCTGTCATCGGCTCGAACCCATCGAAGATCAAGTCTCCACGGATGTCGGCCACAAAATTCAGGCTTCCAAATCTGACCTGATGGCCAGGGGCGTAGCTATCGATATGCTCTAGATGGCCAAGCGAGTTGGCCCGCAGTGCGGAGCCGCCGAATACAAAGATCTGTCCGGGGAGGAAGATCCCCCACTGGACTGCATTGTTGTAGATGATTGATGGAGCCACCAAGCCGTCTGATGACGACGTACCGGAACTCTCAATGAAGGCACCAATGTCGGTGTCAAAACCGGCGGATCTCGATTAGCGGGTCCCGAACTGTGCGTCTAAGGCTAATGGTAATAGGAGGCGGGTGTCCGTGTCAAAACTGGCGGATCTCGGGTAGGGGGTCCTGAACTGTGCGTCTAAGGCTAATGGTAACACGAGGCGGGGGACACAATGTTTACCCAGGTTCGGGACCTCTCTATGGAGGTAATACCCTACTTCCTGCTTGATTGATCTTGATGATATGAGTATTACAAGAGCCGATCTACCACGAGATCATAGAGGCTAAACCCTAGAAACTAGCCTATGATTATGATTGTTCTGGTCCTATGGACTAAACCCTCCGGTTTATATAGACACTGGAGGGGGCTAGGGTTACACAGAGTCGGTTACAGAGAAGGAAATCTACATATCCGAATTGCCAAGGTTGCCTTCCAGGCAAAGGAGAGTCCAACCCGAACAAAGGACGAAGTCTTCAATCTTGTATCTTCACAGTTCAACAGTCCGGCACGAGTACATAGTCCGGCTGTCCGAGTACCCCCTAATCCAGGACACCCTCAGTAGCCCCTAAACCAGGCTTGAATGATGATGAGTCCGGCGCGGAGATTTTCTTCGGCATTGCAAGGCGGGTTCCTTCTCCGAATACTCCATAGAAGATTTTGAACACAAGGATCATGTACGGCTCTGCAAAACAATTTCCACATACCACTGTAGAGAGCACAATATTCCACAAATCTAATCTGCTGACAACTTTTCATAGCATGACATCACGCCATGGCCCGGTCACTATTCGAACCATTTTTGCCAGCCTGCTACTGCACATCTTGCAAGGCAATTTCATTGGCACGTCTTGTCGAAGCAGAGATCGTGTCCCCTTATCACAGGATTCTCATCAATACGGGTGTGGGTAACCCAACCGCGCCATTAACACAGCGTTTAGGCAATAAGCAAGTTTACAGGGAAAGTGGGGACGCGCATGGTTTCTACCGTCTTTATAAAGAGATAAGGATTCATCTTCTTCACCCATGCCTTCTTCTTCCTCTGCTCATCCATTCTTCCTCGCTTGAGCTCCAGCGCCCAAGTTCTCACCGTCTCCGTAAAGCCATTCCAAGCATGTCCGGAGTGGGAGGCAAGTGGATGGCCTCCTCCATTACGGAGGAGGACATCACGAAGCTTTGGGAGGCCAGATACCTGTCCACTGACATTACGCACCGGCTTCCGGCTGAAGGGCAAATCATCCCTACCCCGATACCCCAAGAGAGGGTAGTGTTCCTCCCTCACTTTGTCTGTGGACTGGGATTCCCCCTCCACCCATTCATCCGTGGACTTATGTTCTACTACGGACTTGACTTCCATGATCTATCCCCCCCTCCACCCATCCCCCCTCCACCCAATTTCATCCTCAACATCTCGGCGTTTATCGTCATGTGCGAGGCCTTCCTCCGCATTACGTCCCACTTCGGCCTATGGCTGAAGACCTTCAACGTGAAGCCAAAGGTGGTGGTTGCCCAGCAAGCGGAGTGCGGAGGCGCCATGGTGGGCAAGATGCCCAATGTCACATGGCCCGAAGGCTCCTTTGTGTAGACCGTGAAGGAGTGGCAATCGGGATGGTTCTACATCACCGAGCCGCGCGACACCAACTAGGCGGCGGCCCCCGAATTCCGATCTGGCATCCCCATGCGGCTCACCTCCTGGAAAGGGAAGGGCTTAGCCTGGGGTTCATCGGTGGAGCTGACCGGACTTCAGACCTGCATCAAAAATATGATAGGCAAGAAAATCAAGCTTGTCAACTTGGTCCAGGTCATGCTCATACGCCGGATCCTTCCGTGTCAGAGACAGGCTTTCAATATGTGGGAGTTCGACCCGATCAAACACCAGACACTGCGGGAGCTCTTCGACATGACACACAAAGATGTTTGGAAGGTGTTGTTCAAGGCCACCGAGGTACCACCGCCCATAGCCGAAGATCGCGAACTCAGCGCAAAGCGCCCCGCCAATCCAGTAAGTTTTTATATTTTGCAAGATATGCCTTTCCCCAACATGTTTGTGGGAGGAATCTAAGCCTCCATGCGAATTTTAACAGGACTGGGTAGCGACAGCGGAGCAGATTGACTGTTCGGCTCCACTACCCGAAGATCCTGCATCGCCTCTATTAACGAAGATGCTGTTTCCGGTGCCCTATGAGGTGTTGGGGAAGAAGGCCAAGAAGAAGGCCGCGGGGACCAGGAAAGGTCTCCGGTGCAAGGTTGTATCGGACTCATCGTCCGAAGACACCGAGGTGCGCTCCTCCAATGAAAACGAGGAGGAGGAAGAGGAAATCCCTCCCCCAACCGGGGGGGAAGAGAAAGGCCGCCCTGCAGGGGGAGGCCGAAGGGTCCAAGAAGGGAAAGACCCTCCCTCCGGACCACTCCACCACAGCCACCTACAGCGCCAAGGAGTGGTTGCCCAGGGACAAGCCCCTGGCGAAGTCGTAAGTATCCGAATATTATAATACTTCCGGTGTGTTTTTCTTTATTGCTTCTTATCATGCCAAACATGCTCGTGCAGTCCGGCCAAAGCCCACATCAACGTATCCTCTACGGATAGGTCTCTGGGCCTGTCGGATATGAATAGTGATTCACTCCCTATAGCCTCCTCCCCTAGGCGCGTGGACGACACCGAGGTGTTGTCTCAGAGGATACCGGACCATGGGGAAACAGTTCTGGAGACGCCCCTAGGCAAAATCCCAGTCGCCGAGAAGATCCCCATGGACTCTAATGACGGGGGCCACAGCACGCTTGGCCCCCTGCCGGATACTGCTCCGGAACCCCCAGTGGTTCCGGATACAGGCAGGCAGCCTCCCTCTCAGGGGGGCGAGCCGCCCCTGCCGATGACCTCTATCCCTCCAGAGGCATCGGATAACTTGCTGGAAGCGCTGCGAGGCGCTTCCTTTGATGAAGAACACCGTACTCTTATGAGTATGGTGATTGAGATGGTCCAGTCCGCCAAAAGCGGATTGACCGAAGCCTGCGCTAGCTTCCTAACTGGCTTTGAGGTAAGTAATCAAATTGTAAGAAAATATCACAGTATAGGCAATAGCCCGTGATGCTCTGTTTAGTGTTTGGAAAGAAGGGCCGAACAGAGGATCAAATAACATCCTCAGGAGTCTAACAGAATATGTCTATGTGAATAAGTAGGCGTCGCTGCTGGCCGCCGCTGCTCGTACTGCGGAGGTCTCCGGACTGAAGCGGGACCTGGAGCAGACCGAGGAAGAGCTCGGCCTCGTGAAGAGGCAGCTTGAGGAAAACAAAGGTACACAATACCCCCTCTTTATATTTATAAAGAAAAATTGTTGACGCTAATAGAGGCACCACGAATTTTAATAGGGGCCACGATTGAAGTGGCGGCCCTTAAGAAGACGCTAACCAAGGCCAAAGACAAAGCGGCCAAGGAAGGCGCCGAGCGCGAGAACCAAGAGGCCCGGGTCGAGGAGGTCCAAGAAGATCTCCAGGATTTCATCAAAAAATACAAGTCCTTGGAGCGTGACTCAAAGACGCAAGAGTCCGAGATTGTGAAGGCCCTCCAGATCGCACGAGATGCCAAGGCCGAAGCCCAAAAGGCCCTCCAGGCAATACGGGCGGCCAAGAAGATTCCGGCGGGTAAGGCATTCATTATGCAAAGCAAGCATGTGAAGGAGACTTTCCTTTTACTTACCCGAATTTGGAGCTCTCCAGGAGCATTCGCAAATCTGCCTCGCAGCATATCTGATGCCGTAGAGTTCTATCGAGCTGAGGAAGGGAGCTCGATGAAGAAGTTGTTCTTCTCTCAGTATATGGGGACCGAACATCCGATGCCCTTGAGCGACCAGCTGAAGCAACTGGACGAACTACACATGGCGGCTGAACTGGCCATGAAGGACCTCATAGTCCGGTTGTGGCCTGCCGTGCCTTTGCCCAGTAGCTACTTCGGACTTGTGAAGCGGCTCATGAATGCCTGCCCGCGGCTTGAAGTCATAAAGCGGCCAGTTTGAATTGAAGGTGCGAGGATGGCCTTCGCCCGCGCAAAAGTGCACTGGGCGAAGATGGATGCCGAGAAGCTGATGACGGAGGGGCCATCGAAGGGCATGGAGCACCGCCACCCCGAAAAGTATTTTGATAGTGTCCTGAAGGGATCCCGCCTTCTGGCGGAGCAATGTGCTAAGGATGTAATATTTGAGTGAATGTACTCATTTGATCCTGTAGTATGAAAACAAGTTAATTTGCGCGATACAACGCTTGTTGATTTAAAATTTTACCTTATGTGCGGCCGCTTATAAAATCTGAGAGTTGGCCAGTCGTTGGCTTCTGCCCCCATGTAACTAGTGTCGGTATCAAAACCGGTGGATCTCGGGTAGGGGGTCCCGAACTGTGCGTCTAAGGCTATTGGTAACAGGAGGCGGGGGACACGATGTTTTACCCAGGTTCGGGCCCTCTCGATGGAGGTATTACCCTACTTCCTACTTGATTGATCTTGATGATATGAGTATTACAAGAGTTGATCTACCACGAGATCGTTGAGGCTAAACCCTAGAAGCTAGCCTATGATTATGATTGTTGTTGTCCTACGGACTAAACCCTCCGGTTTATATAGACACTAGAGGGGGCTATACACAGAGTCGGTTACAGAGAAGGAGATCTACATATACAAATTACCAAGCTTGCCTTCCATAGAAAGGATAGTCCCACCCGGACACGGGCCAAAGTCTTCAATCTTGTATCTTCATAGTCCAAAAGTCCGGCCAAAGTATATAGTCCGGCTGTCCGAGGACCCCTTAATCCAGGACTCCCTCAGTAGCCCGTGAACCAGGCTTCAATGACGATGAGTCCGGCACGCAGATTGTCTTCGGGATTGCAAGGCGGGTTCCTTCTCCGAATACTTCATAGAAGATTTTGAACACAAGAATCGTGTCTGGCTCTGCAAAAACAAATTCCACATACCACCATAGAGAGCAAAATATTCCACAAATCTAATATGCTAGCAGCTTTTTATAGCATGACATCACGCCACGGTCCGGTCATTATTCGAAACGTTTCTCACAACCAGCTACTGCACGTAGTGCGAGGCGGTTTCCTTGACACGTCTTGTCGAAGCAGAGATCGTGTCCCCTTATCGCGGGATTCTCATCAATACGGGCATGGGTAACCCAACCGCGCCATCAATCATGGCGCTTGGGGAATAAGCGATTTTAACAGGCAAGTGGGGAGGCGCACAATTTCTACCGCCTTTATAAAGAGATAGGGATTCTCCTCTCTCACCCACGCCTTCTTCTTCGTCCGTTCATCCATTCTCGCACGCTCGAGCTCTAGTGCCCTAGTTCTGACCTTCTCCGCACAGCCATTCCAAACATGTCTGGAGCGGGGGGGGGAGTGGATGGCCTCCTCCGTCACAGAGGAGGACACTACGAAGCTCCGGGAGGCCGGATACTTGGCCGCAGACATCACGCACCGGCTCCCAGATGCAGGGCAGATCGTTCCGACTCCATAACCCCACGAGAGGGTTCTATTCCTCACCCACTTCGTCCGCGGACTGGGATTCCCCCTCCACCCATTTGTCTGATGGCTCATGTTTTACTATGGGTGAGATTTTCATGATCTAGCCCCTAATTTCATCCTCAACATCTCGGCATTTATCGTCGTGTGCGAGGCCTTCCTCCGCATCAAGCCGCACTTCGGCCTATGGCTGAAGATGTTCAACGTGAAGCCGAAGATAGTGGTTGGCCAGCAAGCGGAGTGAGGAGGCGCTATGGTGGGCAAGATGCCCAATGTCACCTGGCTCGAGGGCTCCTATGTGGAGACCATAAAGGGGTGGCAGTCGGGTGGTTCTACATCACCAAGCCGTGCGACGCCAACTGGGCGGCGGCCCCCAAATTCTGATCTGGCAACCCCATGCGGCTCACCTCCTGGAAGAAGAAGGGCTTAGCCTGGGGTGTGCCCGTGGAGCTGACCAGACTCCAGAACTGCGTAAAAAATATGATAAGCAAGAAGATCAAGCTTGTCAACGTGGTCCAGGTCATGCTCTTTCGTCGAATCCTCCCGTGTCAAAGACGGGCATTCAACCTGTGGGAGTTCGATTCGGCCAAAAACCAGACACTGCGAGAGCACTTCGACATGACGTACAAAGACATCTGGAAGGTGTTGTTCAAGGCCGCCGAAGTACCTCCTCCCACCACCGAGGACCGCGGACTCAGCGCAAAGCGCCACGCCAATTCGGTAAGCACTCTATATTTCACCAGATGTGCCTTTCCTCAGTATATTCGTGGGAGGAATCTAAGCCATCATACTGATTTAACAGGACTATGTGGCGACAGCGTAGCGGATCGACTGTCCAGCTCCGTTGCCTGAAGATCCAGCAACTGATCTCCTAGCGGAGATGTTGTTTCCGGCGCTGATCAGGACATCAATACCATTGTTACACCCACAACCCCTGTTGCTATACATACTGGACCAATTACTAGAGCTCGCGCACGCCAACTAAATTACCAGGTACTTTTGTTTCTTGGTAACGATTCTCATGTTCATGAGAATATGATGCTGCCTAAATTGGATACATTTGTTTTGCTTACAAATGAAGGACCTAGCTTGGAGAAGGATGAACATTGGAGCAAGAGAAAGCATGGAGATGATGGCATTCACAAGGGGAACAAGAACGGAGTTACGAGTGATGATTTCAGGTCTTTGAAGCCACCATAACGAGTGCATGAAGCCTTGGACGAAATATACAAGATGCCACTTCATAAATTTCGTGCAGAGGCCATTATAGGTGCTGCGTCACCTTTTTATTGGGACAGGGTAATTTAGAAATACATTAGTATAGGCTATTTTTAGAGTCCGTATGTGTGGGGAAACAAGAGATAGGGTTGATTTTGCACCCCTCCACCAAGGGCCACGAAATTCCCCCTCTCTTCCTCAATATATATAGCCCTTAGGGCACCGTTTAGACTTTGGGTTTTGTTTAGATTAAAGTTCGCCATAGCTGCAACTTCGCGTACTTCGTTTGTGTGTAGGCAGCTCAAGTTTGTATGCATTATCATTTATTTTCTCTAACACCTTAAAGGGACCATCAGCACGTGGCATTAGCTTTGATTTGCGCAAATCAGGAAATCTATCTTTACGCAAATGTAACCAAACAAGATCTCCAGGTGCAAACACAACATGTTTTCTACCCTTATCTCCAGCAAGTTTATATTTAGCATTCATACGCTCAATGTTTTCCTTAGTTAACTCATGCATTTTTAAAACCAATTCAGCACGTTGTTTAGCATCAAAATTAACCTTCTCCGAAGATGGAAGAGGCAACAAATCAATAGGTGCACGAGGTAGGAAACCATACACAACTTCAAAAGGGCACATCTTAGTAGTAGAATGCAATGAACGATTGTAAGCAAATTCAATATGAGGCAAGCATTCCTCCCACATTTTCTTATTATTCTTCAAAACAGCCCTAAGCATAGTAGACAGTGTTCTATTGACTACTTCAGTTTGTCCATCAGTTTGGGGGTGACAAGTAGTACTAAAAAGCAGTTTAGTCCCCAACTTAGCCCATAAACATCTCCAAAAGTGGCTAAGAAATTTAATATCACAATCTGAAACAATAGTATTTGGCACACCATGCAAGCGAATAATTTCACGAAAGAACAAATCAGCAACATTAACGACATCATCGCTTTTATGACATGGTATAAAGTGTGCCATTTTCGAGAATCTATCCACGACAACAAATATGATATCCCCCCCCTTCTTTGTTCGAGGTAAACCTAAAACAAAGTCCATAGATATATCCTCCCAAGGAACACTAGGTATAGGCAAAGGCATATATAAACCATGAGGATTGAGTCGTGACAGCTTTTTGACATGTAGTGCAGCGAGCAATAAAACGCTCAACATCCCGTCTCATCTTTGGCCAAAAGAAATGTGTAGCAAGTACGTCCTCCGTCTTCTTCACGCCAAAGTGTCCCATTAATCCTCCTCCATGCGCCTCCTGCAACAACAAAAGACGAACAGAGCTAGCTGGAATGCATAGCTTGTTAGCACGAAACACAAATCCATCATTAACGACGAACTTATTCCACATTCTTCCTTCTTTACAATTCTGCATTACATCTTTAAAATCAGCATCATGCACATATTGATCTTTGATGGTCTCCAAACCAAATATTTTGAAGTCAAGTTGTGAAAGCATAGTATAGCAACGAGACAATGCATCAGCAATAACATTTTATTTTCCCTTCTTGAGTTTAATGACATAAGGGAAAGTCTCAATGAATTCAACCCATTTAGCATGTCTACGATTCAGTTTAGCTTGACTTTTAATATGTTTCAAAGATTCATGATCAGAATGTATAACAAATTCTTTGGGCCATAAATAATGTTGCCATGTTCCTAAAGTCCGAACAAGAGCATATAATTCTTTATCATAAGTAGAATAATTCAGACTAGGCCCACTCAATTTTTCTAAAAAATATGCAACAGGTTTGCCATCTTGTAATAACACACCTCCTAATCCAATTCCACTAGCATCACATTCAAGCTCAAATGTCTTATTAAAATCAGGAAGTTGGAGTAAAGGAGCATGTGTCAACTTATCTTTCAATACCGTGAAGGCTTCTTCCTGTGCGGTACCCCAAAGAAAAGGAACATCTTTCTTTGTAAGCTCATTGAGAGGTGCAGCAATGGTGCTGAAATCTCTCGCAAAACGCCTAAAGAATCCAGCGAGGCCAAGAAAACTCCTCACTTGTGTGACCGTTTTGGGCTGCGACCAACTCTCAATAGCGTCAATCTTGGCTTTATCAACTTCAATTCCCTGTGGAGTAACAACATAGCCAAGAAAAGATATTCGGTCGGTGCAAAAGGTGCACTTCCCAAGGTTACCAAACAAACGTGCATCATGTAGAGCAATAAAAACAGCACGTAAATGTTCCAAATGTTGTTCCAAAGATCTGCTATAAATCAATATGTCATCAAAGTAAACTACCACAAATCGTCCAATGAAAGCACGTAAAACTTCGTTCATTAATCTCATGAAAATACTAGGTGCATTAGTTAAACCAAAAGGCATGACTAACCACTCATATAATCCAAACTTAGTTTTAAATGTTGTTTTCCATTCATCTCCCAATTTCATACGAATTTGATGGTATCCACTACGCAAATCAACTTTGGAGAATATTGTAGAGCCACTCAATTCATCAAGCATATCATCTAGCCTAGGAATAGGATGACGATAACGAATAGTAATATTATTAATGCCTCTACAATCAACACACATACGTGATGTACCATCCTTTTTCGGCACTAGAATAATAGGAACATCACACGGACTAAGGGATTCGCGTATATAAGCTTTGTTGAGAAGCTCTTGTACTTGACGCATAATCTCCTTCGTCTCCTTTGGATTGGTACGGTATGGCGCACGGTTTGGCAGTGAAGCACCGGGAATTAAGTCAATCTGATGCTCAATCCCTTCAATAGGCGGTAATCCCGGTGGCACGTCTTGTGGAAAGACGTCAGCAAACTCCTGCAAAATGTTAGTGACAGTAGGAGGCAAAGAGGAAGGCACGTCCTCGAATGAAAATAATGCCTCTTTGCACACAAAAGCATAGAAAATAAATTTGCTGAAATCTAGCTCATCAATATCAGATTTTGTGGCAAATAAACATGCACTTTTCAATTTAATTTCAGAAGCAACACTAGATGGTTTATTATTAGGCTTCATTTGTTGCTCAAGTTCTTTTGCCACAATCTGATTTTCACTCTTATTCTTCTCCTGTTTTGCTTTATTAGCTCTATTAATATCATCTTTCAAAATAGAATCAGGAGTCATAGGAAGCAAAGTAATATTTTTATCCTTATGAACAAGAGTATATTGATTGTTTCTACCATGGTGTACAATTTTTTTATCAAATTGCCATGGTCTACCAAGTAATAAGGAACATGCTTGCATAGGTACCACATCGCAATCAACATAATCAGCATATGTAGAGATACTAAAATGCACACGAACAATACGTGTTACCTTAACCTTGCCGCTGTTGTTGAACCATTGGATGTAGTAAGGATGTGGATGTGGTCTTGTGGTGAGAGAAAGCTTCTCCACCATCTCCATGCTAGCCAAGTTGTTGCAGCTACCTCCGTCTATGATGACGTGCACAGAACGTTCCTTCACAACTCCCTTAGTATGGAACAAATTGTGCCTCTGATTTTGCTCAGCTTGTGTGACCTGCACACTCAAAACACGTTGAGCAACTAAACATTCATACATGTCAGCGTCTTCAGGAGCCATGTATTGCATCTCATGATCAGAATCATCTCCACCATGTTCTTCACGTGTAATAAGAGCCAAAGTCTCCTCGTCATAGTCACTAGCGGACTCATATCCACCATCCTTGGTAGCAATCATCACACGCTGAGATTTGCATTCTCTCGCATAATGACCTCCTCCCTTACAATGATGACAAATAATATCAGTTGTGTGCCTTGTTGATGCCATGGAAGAAGAAGAACTCTGTGCAGGCCCGGCAGGTGCACTCTTGGCAGATAATGGTGGTTGTGCCTGTTTTCTTGTATCACGGCTGGAGGAGGCACCTGATTGAGGTGTTGGCGCAGTTGAAGTAGAAGATGCACACGGTGTCCATGATGAAGGTCGGCCTGCAGAAAAGTTAGTTCGCGCCAATGCTTGTCGATCTTGCACTTCACGTTCAGCTTTACAAGCAAGATGGAATAAACGAGTGATATTAGTATACTCCTTATAGTCTAGAATGGTCTGAATCTCTCTATTTAATCCACCCAGAAAACGTGCAAGCATAGCTTCATTCTCCTCAACAATACCACATCTAATCATGCCAGTTTGTAATTCCTGATAATATTCTTCTACAGAATTTTTCCCTTGTCTTAAACGCTGCAATTTTTGAAGCAATTCACGTTGATAATATGGTGGAACCCAACGCGTACGCATAGCAGTTTTCAAAGCAGCCCAAGTAGTTGGAATAGGATATAATCTACAATGTTCAGACCACCATACACATGCAAAACTAGTGAAAGCACAAACAACAGCAGCAACCCGTCTCTCCTCAGGATATTGTAAACATGTAAATCGTTGTTCAGTTTCTAACTCCCAAGTAAGATATATATCAGGAACATATCTACCCTCAAATGGTGGAATATTCAATTTCAGTTTAGGAATATGGACATCATCTCATACCTGAGGTGGTGGTGCAGGCCTACCATTGCGAATATTTGCATGTGGACAACCTGGTGGGTGTACTGCAGGTGGTTGCACGTAGTTCTGATTTTGATCAACCTCATCCTCGTAATCTCCCACATAATCATCCTCCTCCGCATCAGCAGTAGGAGCCACAGAAGTATCAACAGCAGCACCAACAGTTTGGCAAAACGCAAGAGGGACACGGCTCGCTCGGCGGAGGTCTGTTTCGCGACTTGGAGGTAGTCGTTGTTGTTGTTGTTGGAGAGGTGCGTTAGGTGCAGCAGGTGGTGGTGGTGGAAGACGCGCGAGCAATTCATTAAACTTGTTATCGAGCTTTGTTTCGAACTCTTCTCCATGCCATCAATCTTCTCCATGGCCTCTTCAAATCTGTTTAACACATCTTGCACATGTCCACTCATCATTTGCTGAAATTTATCATGCAAATCCTTATTCGTCATGTTCTCCCAGTCAGTCTCGTCGGCTTGTGATCCTGGCATGGTTAGCAGCAATAGGAACACACATAATATGATCCTACAGACTACTAACAAGAGGTGGTGGTGGGTGTCACAAATCCGTGAAGCAAATCTCAAATTCTTACGAGTTCTTACCCAGCAGCAGGCGGTGACCGGGAACCGTTGTAGTCAAAACTCTCAAAGCTTGGATAGAGTGATTACCAGGGAGAGTCAAACGCACGACGTAGATGTATGTGGAGCTGGGAAGGCTTATAATATGGTAGCAAAAAGGGTTAGCAATAATCAATTCAGAGATGCAAAGTTGAATAAACGCTCAACGACGGTACGGTGCTGGTCCTAGGCTAGACCGTGCTAGAGACGCGAGCTTAGAACACTAACAAAATCACGGCGCTCCACGTAAACAAGGGAAAAGCACACTCTGGAATTTTTTTTCGCTCTTTTTTTTGCAAAAAATCACTATAATGGCGAGTGTCTCAAAACTCTTCCCAGGTCAAACTGACAGGATGGGCACGGAATTATTTTTTCGACCAAATTTTTTTTTTCGACTGCCCGGACCCAAAAACTAGAAATGGGTCAAAAAAAAATTCTATAACGGCGACTGTCTCAATACGCTTAGAAACACCTAAAAATAGGATAGCTCGAAAAAATTTCGACAAGTGCGTTTTCGGAAAATTTTGGGCCTAAACGGAGGGTGGTTTCCGGACTCTTTTTTTTTCCGAAACCTACTCCGGCAAGGAAACACGAATCGGAAACTAGATGAATCTCGAAAACAAACCTAATATGCAAGGAACTCGGATTGGTGGTGGATATATGGTGGTGGTATATGGCAGCGGTGGTGGTAGCGGTGGTAGTATATGGATATGGATCGGTGGTGGTATATGGACACGGATTGGTTGTGGTATATGGATACGGATTCGGAGCGGTGGTGGTAGGTGGCAGGAGCGATGATGATGGTGCGGTGGCGGCGTGACAACTTATGACCAGAACTCGAAACTCTAAAAGACTAGACGCTAAGACCAGCAACTAGACACGACGATGCAACCGCAAATTCAACAAAGCAAAACCCTAAAAAGATTATGCAAAGGCTCAGATTGGTTCGGATATGATGAACTAACCCTAATTTTTTTGTGGCTTTTTCATGGACTGTAGGTATGAAGAACAGACTCGATCTAAACTACGAAAAACTGTAAAATCTCACTGAGCAACCTCGAAATCTGATACCACTTGATAGAGGCAAAGGTGTCTCGTCTTTCGATGAGATGATGGATTTCGCTTCGGTGGAAGTCGACTTTGACGATCCGACTACGAACGTGCGAGGACGTCGCGCCTTAGCAATCGCTAAACCAACTCTGAGAGGTTATTGACCACGCCGGAGCACGATCAACCTGACCACGAGGGTCTGTTTCCTGCGAGCAAACGAAGAACAAGCAAGAATTTGAGATTGCAATCTGGATATTGCGAATATAAGATGAAAGCTTTATTGATCAAGGTGGGGTTCTGTGACGCCTTTGTCTAGTCATTGAACACAAACGAAGTACGCGAAGTTGCAGCTATGGCGAACTTTAATCTAAACAAAACCCAAAGTCTAGACGATGCCCTAAGGGCTGTATATATGGAGGAAGAGAGGGGGAATTTCGTGGCCCTTGGTGGAGGGGTCCGAAATCAACCCTATCTCTTGTTTCCCCACACATACGGACTCTAAAAATAGCCTATACTAATGTATTTCGAAATTACATGGGCTTGGCCCAATAAAAAGGTGACGCATCACCTATAATAGCCTCTGGACGAAATTTATGAAGTGGCATCTTGTATATTTTGTCCAAGGCTTCATGCACTCGTTATGGTGGCTTCAAAGACCTGAAATCATCACTCGTAACTCTGTTCTTGTTCCCCTTGCGCATGCCATCATCTCCATGCTTTCTCTTGCTCCAATGTTCATCCTTCTCCAAGCTAGGCCCTTCATTTGTAAGCAAAACAAATGTATCCAATTTAGGCAGCATCATATTCTCATGAACATTAGAATCATTACCAAGAAATGAAAGTACCTGGTAATTTAGTTGGCGTGCGTGAGCTCTAGTAATTGGTTCAGTATGTATAGCAGCAGGGGTTGTGGGTGTAACAATGGTATTGATGTCCTCATCAGGCGCCCTAATAGGTCCGGAGAAGAAGGCCAAGAAGAAGGCCACAGGGAGCAGGAAAGGTCTTCGGCGCAAGGTTGTGTCGGACTCATCGTCCGAAGACACCGAGGCGCACTCCAACAAAAATGAGGAGGAGGAAGAGGAAAATCCCCTCCCCCAAACCGAGGGGGAGAAGAAAAGGAAGGCCGCCCCATCCGGGAAGGCCAAAGGGTCCAAGAAGGGAAGGACCCTCCCATCGGACCACTCCACGACAGCTGCCTACAGGGACAAGAAGTGTCTACCCAGGGACAAGCCCCTGGCGAATTCGTAAGTATCTGGATACCATAATATTTATGGCATGTTTACCTTTATGCCATCTTATCGTGTTAAGATATGTTCATGTAGTCTGTCCAAAGCCCACATCGACCTATCTTCCCCGGACGGGTCTTTGAGCTCGTCGATGATGAACAACGATTCGCTCTCAACGGCCTCCACTCTCCGGCTCGCAGACGACACTGAAGTGTTGTCTCAGAGGATACCGGGCCAGGCGGAGATAGTTCTGGAGGCGCCTCAAGGCGAAACCCCCGATGTCGGGATCATGGGGGGAAGATCCCCATGGATTCTGATGAGGGGGGCCGCAGCAAGCTTGGCCCCCAGTCGGATACTGCGCCGGAACCTCCCGTGGTTCCGGTTTCAGGCAGGCAGCCTCTCATTAAGGAGGGCGAGCCACCTGTGCCGATGACCTCTGTCCATCGAGAGGCATCGGACAACTTGTTGGAAACGCTTCAAGGCGCTTCCATTGATTAAGAACAACGTACTCTGATGAGTACGGTGATTGCGAAAGTTCAGTCCAGAAAAAGCAGATTGACCAAAGCCTGCGCCAGCCTCTTAACATGCTTTGAGGTAAGTAATTAAATAATGAGAAAATTTCACTGTACAGACAATAGCTCCTAATGCTCTGTTTGGTGTTCGGAAAGAAAGGCCGAACAGAGGATCACTTATTATTACCAGGAGACTAATCATATTATGTCTATGTGAATAAGCAAGCGTCGCTGCTAGCCGCCGCCGCCCTCACTGCGGAGTTCTCCGAACAGAAGCAGAACCTGGGGCGGGCCGAAGAAGAGCTCGATCTCGTGAAGAGGCAGGTCAAGGAGAAAAAGGTAAGTGATACCCCGTCTGAATGTTATATAAAGGATAGATTGTTGGTGCTAATAGAAGCGTCGTGTGAATAATAGGGGCCACTACCGAATTGGCGGCCCTTAAGAAGGCGCTGTCCGAGGCCGAGGACAAAGCGGCCAAGGAGCGTATCGAGCGCGAAAAACAAGAGGCTCGGGTTAATGAGGTCCAGCAAGAGCTCCAGGATTTCGTCAAGAAATTCGAGACCTTGGAGCATGACTCCAAGACGCAAGAGTCAGAGCTTGCAAAGGCCTGTCAGAGCGCGCAAGACGCCAAGGTCAAAGCCCAGAAGGCCCTCCAGGAGATTGAGGCGGCCAAGAAGATAGCGGCGGGTAAGGCTTTCATTATGCAAAGCAAGCATGTGAAGGAGACTTTCATTTTACTTACCCAAATTCGGAGCTCTCCAGGAGCATTCGTAGAACTGCCGCACAGCATCTCTGATGCCGCGGAGTTTTACCGAGCTAAGGAAGGGAGCTCGACGGATAAGCTGTTTTGGTGAACATCCGATGCCCTTGAGCGACCAGCTGATGCAACTGGTCGAACTTCACAAGGCGGCCGAACTGGCCATGAAGGACTTCATAGTCCGGTTGTGGCCTGGCGAGCCCCTGCCCGGCAGCTACTTCGGCCTTGTCATGTGGATGGTGAACGCCTGCCCGTGGCTTGAAGTCATTAAGCGGTCCTTCTGCATTGAAGGTGCACGCAGGGCCTTGGCCCGTGCGAAAGTAGACTGGGCGAAGATGGATGCCGAGAAGCTGGTGACAGAGGGGCCGCCAAAGCACAAGGATCCCGCCTTGTGGCGGATGAGTGTATGAAGGATGTAATATTTGTTTGAATGTACTCAAGTCACCTTGTAATATGAAAACGAGTTCATGTGCGCTATATGGCGCTTGTTAATTTAAAATATTACCTTCTGTGCGGCCGTTTATAAAATCTTGAGAGTTGGCCAGTCGTCGGCTTCTGCCCCCATGTAACTTGTACTGGGGTGTTCGGGATAAATATAAACACTCTTTATCCAAAAAATTTGTCCTTTTAAGGAGGTGTTTAATGCAGCGAACAAGGCAATCGGACTATACAACTTTATCACTCTCACTTGGCCATAGAAGTCTACAATTTTAAATTTTGGTGAAGCCCCTAGTGTTTAGAAGGCCGAACTTGGGGCGCTATACACACCTAAATTGGACAAGGCCGATTCCTCGCCCGAAGCAGAAAAAATCTTTAAGGATTTGAGACGTCTCGAATAGCGACCAGGTCTCGCCTCATCATGATAGTCAGTTTTCGGCTTTCTTTACTGAGGTGCTCGTCCGGAAGAACCAGGACACAATCACAGTAGTTCTCCCTGTGCTACCTTAGCCGATATAGCGGAACATAAGGTACCAAAATATAGGAGCCGGGCAAACCCAACTATTGACCCAAGACATGATTCGGAGTTGATGCATATAATGCTATAAGTTCGGGGTGCCGCACTGTCGAAAGTATTCGGACTTTTCTTGCCGTGTTATGTGGTACACTAAAGCCCTTGGGAAACTAGACGTACCAAGATGTATGGGTGCAATAATAAGCAGTAAAGAAAAAAGGGGTAAATGAATGTAATAATAAGCTGACGCTGTACATTATTTTTCCTTGGTATTCAAATAGTACGTCAAAGCGTACGTATACAAGTAGTGCAATAAGCAAAATAGGACTGTTTGACACATCCTGACCAGGAGCAAGCTGTGTGCGGGTATGTAAAACAGGTATAACGATCGTTATCAGAGACCACCTGAGGATTCCCTTGTACGCCAAAGCTTCTTGTCTTCTTGGTGTGTCAGTCGCGCTATTATGTCCGATAGTTGGTCTTTTGAAAGAGCCTCGTGAAGATAGGGACCTAAAAGAAAAAAAAAGGTGCAAAGATGCGTGGGTCCCGGGGCGGTCGAACCACATTGTGGACCATGTCATGGCCGTGCCTCCGCCTATGCCCATGGTATTTTAAGTGCGTAATTCTGAACGCCTGACACAAATTTCGCTGCTTGACTGGGACTAGGACGGAGCCTGGATTGCTAGTCGAGCTCTCGACGTGCAGGATGATCCTGTTGTGGGGTACTTCGGACTCGCTTGGTGGAGTCCGGGGGCTTTATTGCCGAATTGGAGGTCTGCCTAAGAAGGTTGCTCTATACTTCTGCTGCGAGGGCTGCAGTGTGCTCCTCCGTATGGAGGGAGCGCTCTGTGTTTCCATTGACTGTTATAATCCTGTGAGGTCCTGGCATCTTGAGCTTGAGGTATGCATAATGCAGTACCGCATTGAATCTGGCAAATGCGGTTCGTCCGAGCAGTGCGTGATAGCCACTGCGGAAGGGGACGATATCGAAGATTAACTCCTCGCTTCGGAAATTGTCCGGAGATCCGAAGACCACTTCCAGTGTGATTGAGCCCGTGCAATAGGCCTCGACACCGGGCATGACACCTTGAAAGGTGGTTTCTGTGGGCTTGATCCTTAAGGGGTCGATGCCCATTTTGCGCACTGTATCCTGATAGAGCAGGTTCAGGCTGCTGCCACCGTCCATAAGGACTCGTGTGAGGTGGAATCCGTCAATGATGGGGTCAAGGACCAGCGCGGCCGAACCGCCATGATGGATACAGGTCGGATGGTCCATGCGATCGAAGGTGATCGGACAAGAAGATCATGGGTTGAACTTTGGGGCGACTGGCTCCATCGTGTAGACGTCCCTTAGTGCACGCTTCCGCTCCCTCTTGGGAATATGGTTGCGTATATCATATTTACCGTTTTTACTTGGGGAGGAAATTTCTTCTGTCCTCTTGTGTCCGGTAGCCGGGGCTCCTCATCGTCATCACTATGCGGCCCATTTTCCTTGTCTTCGGCATTCAACTTGTCGGCCTGTTTGAACACCCAGCATTCTCTGTTGGTGTGGTTGGCTGGTTTATCGGAGGTTATGTGACTTATGTCATCAGCATCCGGTGGTCGCACATAAGTGCCCTGGAAGTTGTCAAGAAATGCGTCTTCCAGGTCTTCCCACCTGCCAATGGAGCTTGCTGGTAGGCTAATCAGCCAATGCCAAGCTGGTCCTTTGAGCTTAAGTGGTAGGTACTTTATGGCATGTAAGTCATCGCTGCGGGCCATGTGAATGTGGAGGAGAAAATCTTCAATCCATACCGCGGGGTCTGTTGTGCCATCATATGATTCGATGTTCGCGGGTTTAAACCCTTCTGGGAATTCATGATCCATTACTTCATCAGTGAAGCATAGGGGGTGTGCGGCGCCTCTATGCCGGGCTACATCCCACCGTAGCTCTAGTGAGTCTGGTCTGTTGTGTTCGGCCCGACCGGACTTTGGTTTATTGTATCCGGTGTGACGATCATTGTCACGTGTTGTGGCACGCCCCCGTGATCTGTAGATCGATCTTGACTATCCTGCTTTGTTTTCCAATACATCTCGCAGGTCCTTCGTGTAGCCCCGGGCCTTAGTATTATCGTTTGATTGGCGACGGGGTGCGGTCTGGACTTCGGGCTGGTACGCCGGGGTGGCTGGTCAGCTGCATCATGCACTGGTAGTGTGGGCTTTAACGCCTCTTCCTCGAGTTGAGGTAGCAACCTGCGCTTTGGGTAACTTTTGGTAAGGCGCTCGAGTACATATTCCTCGGCAGCCAGGACCTCGGTCCATCTATCCGTTAGCAGATCTTGATCAGCTTGAAGCTGTTGCTACTTTTTCCTCAGGATTTTTGCAGTGGCTATAAGCCGGCGCTTGAAGCCCTCCTGCTCGATGGGATCCTCAGGCACGATGAATTCTTCGTTGCCAAGGCTCACTTCGTCTTCGGAGAGAGGCATGCAATTATCATCCTCTGATTCTCCATCTGTTGCATGTTCCTTAGGGCTAGCTTGCCCATCCTCTTGCTCGTCCTGCTCGAAGCCTGGCTGGGAAGGATTGTTTTCGTCTTCGGCACCATCCGGATTGTTATCTCTTGTGCCGGTATCGCTATTTTTGCTATGGCGGGGCTTGGAGCGGCGCCTATGACGCTGGTGCTTAGATTGCTTCTCCAAGGGGTTATCATCTGTTGCCTCATTGCCATTGCTTTCTTTGGGGGCATCCACCATATATATATCATATGATGAGGTGCCTATCCAGCGCCCTATAGGCGATGGTTCCTGTTCTTCTCCTGCATCGTCATCCATACCGTTGATGTCTTCGGAGTTGAAGTCAAGCACGTCGGTTAAGTCATCGACAGTGGCTAATAAGTGGGTGGTGGGTGGGGAACAAAGTTCTTCGTCAGCCGCTTCCCACTCGAGCCGGACATAGTTCGGCCAAGGATCTCCCGACAAGGAAAGATACCTTAATGAATTTCGCACATCACCCAAGGGCGAGTGCTGAAGAATATCCGCGGCGGTGATCTCCATGACCTGTGCCCAATCAGATTCGATAGGCACGGACGTACGCAGTTTGGATCCTGTAGCCGGCGACGAGTCCGAGGGTCCGATGACACCACCCTCACAGGGGGTGGGATCAATATTCGGCTCCAACGCCGATGAGTACGCGGCCTCCATGGCGGGGTCCATCCACCCGTCCTCGGAAGGCATGATCTGCTCCGAATTGATTCCCAGCGCCGCCGTAGGCGCGATCTCCCGAACACCGTCCGATGGCAGATCAAAGTCATGCCCGTCGTGACCGTTCGGTGCACCTGACATGGGCTCGAATCTGTCGAAGATCAAGTCTCCGCCGAGGTCGGCAGTATAGTTCAAGCTTCCAAACCTGACCTGATGGCCAGGGGCATAGCTATCGATCTGCTCCAGATGTCCAAGCGAGTTCGGTGCGTCATTGAAGATGATTGAAGGAGCCATCAAGGCTTACCGTGACGACATAGTGGAACTCTCAATGAAAGCACCAATGTCGGCGTCAAAACCGGCGGATCTCGGGTAGGGGGTCCCGAACTGTGAGTCTAAGGCTAATGGTAACAGGAGGCGGGGGCACGATGTTTTACCCAGGTTCGGGCCCTCTCGATGCAGGTAATACCGTACTTCCTACATGATTGATCTTGATGATATGAGTATTACAAGAGTTGATCTACCATGATATCATTGATGCTAAACCCTAGAAGCTAGCCTATGATTATGATTGTTGTTGTCCTACGGACTAAACCCTCCGGTTTATATAGACATCGGAGGGGGCTAGGGTTACACAGAGTCGGCTACAGAGAAGGAGATCTACATATCTGAATTGCCAAGCTTGCCTTCCATGCAAAGGAGAGTCCCATCCAGACATGTGACGAAGTCTTCAATCTTGTATCTTCATAGTCCAACAGTTCTGCCAAAGTATATAGTCCGGCTATCCGAGGACCCCTTAATCCAGGACTCCCTCAACTAGTACCGGGGTGTTCAGGATAAATCTAAACACTCTTTATCCAAATTTTTGGTCCTTTAAGGATGTGTCTAGCGCAATGAACAAGGCAATCGGACTATACAGCTTTATCATTCTCACTTAGCCATAGAAGTTCTATAATTTTAAATTTTGGCGTAGCCCCTGGTATTTGGAAGGCCGAACTTGGGGCGCTATACACGCCTAAATCGGACAAGGCCAATTTCTCGCCCGAAGCGGAAAGAATCTTTAAGGATTTGAGACCTCTCGAATAGCGACCAGCTCTCGCCGCATCATGATAGTCAGTTTTTGGCTTTCTCTATTGAGGTGCTCGTCCGGAAGAACCGGGGCACAATCGCAGTCGTTCTCCATGTGCCACCTTAGCCGATGTAGCGAAACGTAAGGCGGCAAAACATGGGAGCCGGGCAAACCCAACTATTGACCCAAGACATGATTCAGAGCTCATGCATATAATGCTATAAGTTCGGGGTGCCGCACTGTCGAAAGTGTTCGGATTTGTCTTGCCGTGTTATGGGGTACACTGAAGCCCCTGGCGAGTTGAACGTACCAAAATGTACGGGTGCAATTTGTAATAAATAAACAGTCAAGGAGAAAGATAAAGAAATATAATAATAGGCTGATGATGTTCATTATTTTCCATTGTTATTTGAATGATACGTCAAGGCATATGTATACAAGTAGTGCGATAAGCATAATAGGACTATTTGACATGTCTTAACCAAGAGCGAGCTGTGAGTGGGTATGTAAAACAGGTATAGCGATCGTTATCAGAGACCACCTGGCGATTCCCTTGTACGCGAAAGCTCCTTGCCTCCTTGGTGTTTCCATCCTGTGACGGGTCCTATAATCAGGCTATCGGAGGAGCCTCTAGAAAATAGGGGCCTGAAAGAAAGAATAAGTGTGAAGGTGTATGGGTCCTCGGGCGGTTGAGCCACATTGTGGACCGCTTTGTAGTCGTGTCTCCGCCTATACCCATGGTATTTTAAGTGTGTAATTATGTACGCACAGCACAAATTTCGCCGCTTGTCTAGGACTAGGACGAAGGCTGGATTGCTAGTCGAGCTCTCGACATGCCGGATGATCCTGTTGCGGGGTACTCCGGACTCGCTTGATGGTGTCCGGGTTCTTTATCGCTGAATTGGCTGTTTGCCTAAGAAGGTTGTTTTGTACTTCCGCCGCGAGGGCCGCAGTGTGCTCCTCCGTGCGGAGCGAGCACTCTGTGTTTCCATTAACTGTTATAACCCCGCAAGGTCCTGGCATCTTGAGTTTGAGGTATGCGTAATGCGGTACCGCGTTGAATCTAGCAAATGCGGTTCGTCCAAGCAGTGCATGATAGCCACTACGGAAGGGGACGATGTCGAAGATTAACTCCTCGCTTCGGAAATTATCTGGAGATCCGAACACCACTTCCAGTGTGATTGAGCCCATGCAACAGGCCTCCACACCGGGCATGACACCCTTGAAGGTGGTTTTTGTGCGCTTGATCCTTAAGGGGTCGATGCCCATTTTGCGCACTGTATCCTGATAGAGCAGGTTCAGGCTGCTGCACCGTCCATGAGGACTCGTGTAAGGTGGAATCCGCCGATGAATGGGTCAAGGACCAATGCCGCTGAACCGCCATGACGGATACTGGTAGGATGGTCCCTGGGATCGAAAGTGATCAGACAAGAGGACAATGGGTTGAACTTTGGGGCGACTAGCTCCATCGCATAAACGTCCCTTAGTGCGCGCTTCTGTTCCTGCATGGGAATATGGGTTGCGTATATCATATTCACCGTTTGCACCTGGGGGAGGAAATTTCTTCTGTCCTTCTGTGTTCGGCAGCCGAGGCCCCTCGTCGTCATCACTATGCGGCCCATTTTCCTTGTCTTCGGCATTCAACTTGGCGGCCTGTTTGAACACCCAGCATTCTCTGTTGGTGTGGTTGGCTGGTTTATCGGGGGTGCCGTGAATTTGACATGATCGATCAAGTATGCGGTCCAAACTAGATGAGCCTGGATTGTTTCTTTTGAATGGCTTCTTCCGCTGACCGGACTTAGAGCCACTGAATCCAGCATTGACGGCCGTGTCTTCAGCATTATCACCATTGTTGCAACGCTTGTGTCTATTTCGTCGTGGCTTGCCATTGCTATCCCTAGCGTCTGAATCGCCTGAGTTTCTTGATGTGATGTTGCCACGAGCCAGCCAGCTGTCCTCGCCTGCGCAAAAGCGGGTCATGAGTGTCGTGAGGGCTGCGATGGACTTCTGCTTCTCTTGGCCTAGGTGTCGGGCGAGTCACTGGTCCCGGATGTTATGCTTAAAGGCCGCTAAGGCTTCGGCATCCGGACAGTCAACAATTTTGTTCTTTTTAGTTAGGAACTGATTCCAGAATTTCCTGGCTGACTCTCCGGGCTCTTGGCTTATGTGACTTAAATCATCTGCATCCGGTGGTCGCACATAAGTGCCCTGGAAGTTATCCAGGAATGCATCTTCCAGGTTCTCCCAACTTCCAATGGAGTTTGCCGGCAAACTATTCAGCCAATGCCGAGCTGGTCCCTTGAGTTTTCGTGGGAGGTACTTGATGGCATGTAGATCATCCCCGCGGGCCATGTGAATGTGGAGAAGGAAATGTTCTATCCATACCGCTGGGTTTGTGGTCCCATCGTAGGACTCAATATTCACGGGCTTAAACCCTTCTGGGAATTCATGCTCCATTACTTCGTTAGTGAAGCATAAGGGGTGTGTGGCGCCTCTACGACGGGCTACATCACGACGCAGCTCAACCGAGTCTTGTCTGTTATATTCGGCCCGGTAGGATTTATTTTTAGTATATTCGGCGTGGCGGTCATCGTCACGCGTTGGGGTGCGCCCCCGTGATCCGTAGATCGATCTTGACTTTCCTGCTTTGTTTTCCAATTCGTCTCACAGGTCATGTGTGTAGCCCCAGGCCTTCGTGTTTTGGTTTTTTGGCAACGGGGTGTGGGCTGGTGTTTGAGCTGATACACCACTTTGTCTCGGCCATGGGGTGGCCGGTCAGCCGCATCCTGCGCTGGTAGTGTATGCTCTAGTAACTCCTCCACGAATTGAGGTAACAACCTGCGTGTTGGGTAACTTTTGGTTGGCCGCTCGAGTCCGTATTCCTCGGCTGCCAGGACCTCGGTCCATCTATCAGTTAGCAGATCTTGATCAACTTGAAGTTGCTGCTGTTTTTTCTTCAGGCTTTTTGCAGTGGCTATAAGCCGGCGCTTGAAGCGCTCTTGCTCGATAGGGTCCTCAGGCACAATGAATTCTTTGTCGCCGAGGATCACCTCATCTTCGGAGAGGGGCATGTAATTGTCATCCTTCGAGTTTCCATGCATTGCCTGTTTATCAGGGCTAACTTGCCCATCCTCCCGTCCGGCTTGCTCGAAGCTTGGCTGGGTGGGATTGTTTTCGTCTTTGGCACCATCCGGAGTGCTATTGTCTCTTGTGTCGGTATCGCCATTTTTTCTATGGCGGGACTTAGAGCGGTGCCGCCGGCACTTAGATTGCTTCTCGAGGGGATTATCCTCCGTTGCCTCGTCGCCATTGCTTTCTTTGGGCGTGTCCACCATATATATATCATATGATGAGGTGGCTATCCAGCGCCCTATGGGCGGTGGTTCCTGTTCTTCTCCGGCGTCTTCGTCCATACCGTCGATGTCTTCGGAGTCGAAATCAAGCATGTCGGTTAAGTCATCGAAAGTGGCTATTAAGTGGGTGGTGGGTGGGGAACAAATTTCTTTGTTGTCCGCTTCCCACTCAAGCCGGACATAGTTCGGCCAAGTGTCTCCTGATAGGGAGAGGGATTTTAGTGAATTTAGCATGTCGCCCAAGGCCGAGTGCTAAAAGATATCCGCGGAGGTAAACTCCATGATCGGTGCCCAATCAGATTCGATGGGCACAGATGCGCACGGTTTGGAGCCTATGGCCGGAGACGAGTCCAAGGGTCCGATGACGTAGACTTCATTGGAGGTGAAGTCTGTGTTCGGCTCTATCGCTGATGAGTGTGCGACCTTTGGGGCGGGGTCTCTCCACTCATCCTCGGATGGCACGATCTGCTCCGGATCTAAGGCCAGGGCAGCTACAGGTGCGTTCTCCTGAACACTGTCCGATGGCAGGTCTAAGCCATGCTCATCGCGACTGTATGGCACACCTGTCGTGGGCTCGAATCCGTCGAAGATCAAGTCTCCGCGGATGTCGGCGGTGTAGTTGAGGCTCCCAAACCTGGCCTAATGGCTAGGGGCGTAGCTATCGATCTGCTCCAGACGGCCAAGCGAGTTGGCCAGCAGCACGACGCGGCCGAATACGAAGATCTGTCCGGGGAGGAAAACCTCACCCTGGATCGCATCGTTGTAGATGAGTGAAGGATCCATAAAGCCTTACTGTGACGACACAGTGGAACTCTTAATGAAAGCACCAATGTCGGTGTCAAAACCGGCGGATCTCGGGTAGGGGGTCCCGAATTGTGCGTCTAAGGCTAATGGTAACAGGAGGTGGGGGACACAATGTTTACCCAGGTTCGGGCCCTCTCTATGGAGGTAATACCCTACTTCCCACTTGATTGATCTTGATGATATGAGTATTACAAGAGCTGATCTACCACGAGATCGTAGAGGCTAAACCCTAGAAGCTAGCCTATGATTATGATTGTTCTGGTCCTATGGACTAAACCCTCTGGTTTAAATAGACACCGGAGGGGGCTAGGGTTACACAGAGTCGGTTACAGAGAAGGAAATCTACATATCCGAATTGCCAAGCTTGCCTTCCACGCAAAGGAGAGTCCCACCCGGACACGGGACGAAGTCTTCAATCTTGTATCTTCATAGTCCAACAGTCCGGCACGAGTACATAGTCCGGCTGTCCGAGTACCCCCTAATCCAGGACTCCCTCAGCGGGGGACACAATGTTTACCCAGGTCCGGGCCCTCTCTATGGAGGTAATACCCTACTTCCTGCTTGATTGATCTCGATGAATATGAGTATTACAAGAGTTGATCTACCACGAGATCGTAATGGCTAAACCCTAGAAGTCTAGCCTATGAGGTTATGATTGTTGTGGCTAAACCCTAGAAGTCTAAAGCCTCCGATTTATATAGACACCGGGGGGGACTAGGGTTGTACAAAGTCGGTTACAGAGAAAGGAATCTACATATCCAAATCGCCAAGCTTGCCTTCCACGCAAAGGAGAGTCCCACCCGGACACAGGACGAAGTCTTCTATCTTGTATCTTCATAGTCCAACAGTCCGGCCAAAGTATATAGTCCGGCTGTCTGAGGACCACTTAGTCCAGGACTCCCTCACCCGGTTCAAAGCAAAGTTCTTCTCCTTGAGAACTTGCGGTCATCACTATCCTCAAATCGGTTTTGTCCACCCGCTTTAAGTCTCGGGGGCTACTACTATCTATCTACTAAGTTCATAAAGATTTGTACGTGCATGTCATCTGAGAACAGGCGAGAAACCCCGGTGAGTTCGTCCCGGGCAGCTCGAATATATGCACCTATAGTGCTTAGGGCGTTAAACTCCGGCTCTAGGGGCATGCAAGGCTTCTTTTAAGTGACGATGGTTCATCGCATTATCGACTTCAGAGTTGGTCACGGACATCTCATCTGGCTCTCCATGAGACGAACGAGTCTGTGCCGCATCAGCATGCGCCCCCGTTCCAATTGGTATCTCTGGCGCCGGACTAGCCGCAGCTTGGCTAGCTGGGATCTTACTCATGATTCGCCGTATACCCCTCCTGCACTGATAGAGGAAGGATTCAAATGACAGTCCAGCTTCATGACCGAATATTAAAAAGAAGAATATACCTTTTCGGTGGTGGAACAGGTTTAGTTGCGCTGCCGACCTCCTTTCGCTTTGCACGACCCTTCCGTGAAGGTGCTGACCTTTTCTTGGTCACCCTCCCCTGAGTACGGCTCGCTGAGCGCCGATCCTGTGAAACATGGTCCAATGCGGAGGATGAAGAGAGGAGTAGAAGTATCCCTCTTCCTTGCGGATACAATTTCCAAATACTTACCTTCACGAAGGGATAGAGGTCAGGGTAGTCAGCCATGATGACCACCTCTGAGTCGTCAAGACTTGCCTGATAGTGGACTCCATCTTCGAACTCTACAAATATGTCCGAATCCTCACGGAATCTGGGGTCTTCATTACGAGCAAGATCCTCTGGCTGGGGGCGGAATAGTTAATGTTCTCGACAATTTGCCTCCATCACTATATATATATAGCTAGGGTATTCGGTCAATGAATCTCAATAGGTAAAAAAGCACTAAGCGGTTAGAAAACATACGCATTCAATGGGAGTATACATGGAGTATGCCTCTCGGCAATTTAAACGAAGGAATCTTCTTCTTCTCCTTTTTAATGGTCGGCCAATGTTGCGGCTAACGTGACTTGACTATCCGGACCTTTTCGCCTGTAGCGGGATGCGTCGTCCTCCCCGTTATAGTTCTATAAGGGAGATACCATGGACTGAAGTGGCTGGATGCATCTCTGTATCACAATAGCCATAACTTCCATTATGGAGAGTCTGGAATGGGTCAGTACCTTGACCTTGTTTACCAATCTCATCACTTCCGCACTGTCTTCTTGAGCAGGGGATTTGGGACGCCAGCTATAAAGCTTCTTCAAGGGGGCGCTGGAAAATTCTAGCGTTGTGGCACCCCGGCTCAGAGCGACAGGTTTACCTTGCATTGCCAGCCCAGAGACCTTGTCTTCTGGCAACACACAACAACATGGTACAGAAAACAACTGCTTTATTCATGCTAGCGGAGCATAGTTCATATTACAACAGTTAGCGAGGCCAAGCAGCACACACGGTGCGGCTGAACAATGTGTACATTATTTAGTGAACATAAAGGGGCCTCGATCATGACAACTACTCGGCAGCGGAACAACGTCCTAGCGGGACTCCATAGCACAAGGACACTGACGTGGACACGGTCTAGACTCGGACATCACTCCTTTCCAACGGGACTTTCCTGAAATCTGGCATGACACGCCAGGTCAGTACATTGAATGTACTTGCAAGCTCACAATAAACATAAACAAGATGACAGACAATATTATGATATTTATCCAATTTAATCAACAATGCGACTATATAACCAACATGCTGTGACAGTGCTCAACAGATACTCATTCTCCCGACTTGCTTACCCGGTGTGACCAACAAACATAATATTACCAACACATACTCATGATCCTTACGGCGATCACAACCCAACCATCTCGTAGCCCGTGATCCTTACGGCGATCACAACCCGACCAACTCGTGGCCCGTGATCCTTACGGCGATCACAACCCGACCAACTCGTGGCCCGTGATCCTTACGGCGACCACAACCCAACCAACTCGTGGCCCGTGATCCTTACGGTGATCACAACCCGACAACTCATGTCCAAATCAACACGATGACCTCACTGTCATCCTAGGTGCAATTAGTGTGCATATTTATTAAGTGTTGACCCATGGTGTACCTTACTTTCGAGCGTGTCCGTATCCGTGGCCTCGGCTATCGATAGATTAAAAACACTCTGCAGAGGTTAGTACACTGTACCCACACTACAGAACCCATGGCCTCACTCTCCCACCCGAGTGGACCAACAGCGTTCTGATGAAACCATTTCACTGTCATGACACTCTCCCGGCCCCTCCGACTCAGACCCCATTGGGCTAGTCCTGGGTGGCCCCGTATCTACCTCCAGACACCTCGACCACCATCGTGGCCATGATCTACACTGGGATCCGGTACCAAACATAACTTAACAATGGGCTCACAAGGTTATGCTTGCCTACCGGGCCAAGGTACAACACGCCCATAACCTTCATTAAATTGAGGTACCGACCAGAGGCACAACAATGAAACACATTAAGGCCGTCCCATACTGGCAAGTGTGGTTGCACTGGGAAAGACTCGTTTTAGCGGCACCACGACCCAGTCAACAACATGTTCAAGTTGAATTATTAATTAGGTTCAACTTAATGTGAAAATAAAATAACCGGTGTCATATTGCCATACCATGCACCACTTAACATATGCATCACGTAACCGTGCAAAACTGCACCAACTACGCTCCCACAGAGCCATCATAAACTCATGCTACTATACTGGTTAAAATCTCTCTTTGCTCATACTAGAACTATTTCTAGCAATGACCATCATTATACCTCATGCAAAATAATATGTAAAGTACTCATCCAATTCTATGACCATATTATTTATTTAACTCTTTCAACTAAGTCCTCATAATCTTAACAACAATTTACTTCAAACATATTGAAGTTCAAGTATTTTAACATAACAAGCATATAACAGAATATATTTATTATATAACTATTTTAAATGCATCAATATTCATAGGTTCAAGTATGAAAATCAAAAATATTGAAGTGGCACCATGAAGATGTTACTCTGGCTTGCCTTAGTACTGATGAGGTTCACAAGGCTCCTGGTGATCCTCAAGACAAGCTGGTTCCTCTAAGAAACATTCAAAAACCACAATTGAAAATATCAAGAAACCTTTTGAAAATTGCCAGAAAATCTAGACAGCAAGGAAAAATCCCATCTTTTGGGAGCTGTTAGATTTTTGGACAAAGAACACAATGCAAAAAGGATCACTGTATTTGGACTCGTAGAATAAAAGTTATGGCTCTTTGAATGCTACTTGAATTTAATTAAATTTGAAAAAGAAAAACAGAGAGGGGGTGATGTCGATGGCATATTTTCCCAGGGCGCCACCACTCATACCGCTTCACGTGTGTTATGAGTGGCTGACTAGCGGGCCCCACTTGTTAGGCCGGAGGGAGGGGGAAAGAAAACAGAGAGGCGCGGCGCTTCGCCGGAGCTTACACCGGCGTTGAGGCATCTTGGAGGGAAACGAGAGGGAGGGATTGACAGAGAAGGCTCTTGCGCAACTGCCCGTACGCGGGGCTTGGCAAATGGTGAACGGACGATGTCGGATTCTTCCTCGCAAGCGGAGGCAGAACACGGTGGTCGCCGGAGATGAGGAAGACGGCGGCTAGGGGTGGCTCCAGAGGCTCGGGGTTGGCGCGTTAGCTTCACAGAGGAGAGGCGGAGGCCCTGGCGGGGTCGCCTCAGCTTGGGAGTGGCCGGAGCTGCGGGGTTGATCCAGTGGGGATCGCCCGCAAGCTCGGCTCGGGGACGGCAGCCCGCGGCCTGCCCGGCCGGGCTACTGCTTCTAGTGGCTATAGGAGGGAGTGGTGGTGAGGTGCGGTGCTCCAAGAGGCTGCGGAGGGGCTTATTTATAGGCGGGGCGGTGAGGAGGGCTCGGGCTTCGCTGGAGGACAGCTGTCGCCGGCGCCCGGCGACGAATGGTGCCAGAGAGAGAGGGGGGAAGGCGACGAGGTCACGCGAGAGCTGTGCACGGACGCGGACGAGCATAGGAGCGCGGAGGAAAGGGACGAACACAGTGCGCGGGCACTGTGCCGTTGGCTGGACCATGCCCGTGCTCGCAGCAGCGAGCTCCGGCGTGGGCGAGCGGCAGGGAGGAGTAAAGGAGGTGGAGACGAGGATGGTGGCGCGAGGGGACACGCCCAGGCTGGCCGAGCAGCATGCACGCACGCCACAGAGGCGCTGGCGACGCGCAGAGCGCACGTTTGGCATGCCAGCACCCTCGGACGAACGCGGTCACGGCGTGAACCGTGACATCAGGCCACATTTGCACAAACCGTGATGTCTGGCGTGTAGTCCTTAGTAACTTTAGGTGTTACCACGGCTCGGTTTGTTTCCAGGTGTAGTAGAAGTGAAATGGTGAAGATGTTTAGTTACTGGACAAAAACTTTGAACAGTTACTGTGGTCAAACCACGGGGTTTCAAGGGCTGATCTTTGGGGTTTTACTGACTCTTACTAAGGTGAATAAGCACATGGAAAACCAGTTACATTGGAGCTAGTAAAAAGGTAGTTGCTGTAGAAACTACCATTTCAGCCCAGAAGTGAAAATATTTTCTGTAGCAAAAATACTCCAAAAAGTGGTGAGATATTTTTGCTCAGAAATGTGCCCTAGGGTCCAAAGAATATTTGGGATTTTTCTCAAGATTTTTAGGGCATCAAAAATGATGGTTGCTTTGGAGGTCAAAGAGTTTAGCTAGGGTTTAAGAGGCAAAATGAATATTTTTCATTTAAGAAAAATATTCCAAACAATTTTATTGGGTTGGCCAGGAGTGAAATGATGGATTAGAAGAGGAGAGGTGGCACTTGGGTTAAAATCAAGGGTTATCCAAGTGGTCAAGTCCAAATGGAATGATTCAAAACTCCAAATTCAAAACCGACTCAGATGAAAGTCAGGCAAATAAAAGAGGGCAAAAACCAGGTTGTGACAAACCTCCCCCACTTAGAATGAATCTCGTCCTCGAGACTCGGTTGCTTGGGAAAACCATTCTGGATAACATGCCCTTAGAAATTTTTCTGATTCCCAAGTTGATTCTGACTCGGTATGATGCATCCATTAAACCTTATAAAATTTCCGTGACTTACTGCAAGTGACTCTTTCCATCTGATCCAAACTTTCCAGCTCTATCTCTGCCAAATTGGTCTTTTTCTCAGGTGGTGAGATGCATCGTCGCAGTTGTGAAACATGGAACAGGTTGTGCATGTCGGACAGTTCCGGAGGCAGCTGCAACTGATATGCCACAGCACCCATTCGGGTCATGACGGGGAATGGTCCAATAAACCTGGGTGCCAATTTTCCACGGGTTTGGAACCTTCTTACTCCCTTCATGGGCGTGACTCGAAGGTAGACATGCTCTCCGGGTTCAAAACTGATCTGCCGGTGCTTTGCATCATAATAACTTTTCTCTCGCGATTTTGGCCAGATGTAATCTGTCTCGGATCTCTTTGATTTCTTTTCGGCTTCCAGCATGAGATCCGTTCCGAAAATACGGCTATCTCCGGTTTGAGACCAATTTAATGGAGTGCAGCACTTACGGCCATACAAAGCTTCATAAGGTGACATCTTTAAACTGGTCTGGAATCAATTGTTATACGAGAATGGCAAGCAATCTTCCCATTGTGGTCCTTGGGCTAATACACAGGCTCGGAGCATATCTTCGAGTATTTGATTTACTCTTTCTGTTTGCCCATCCGTCTGAGGATGATATGCGGTGCTGTATTTTAATTCCGTCCCAAGGGCTTGATGGAGACGGGTCCAGAAAGCCAAGGTGAAAAGCGAACATCGGTCAGTAGTGATGGTCCTGGGAACTCCATGTAGACTGACAATCCTGGATACATACAGTCAGGCAAGCTCATCTACTCGGTATGAGGTTTTGACTGGGAGGAAGTGAGCCACCTTGGTTAATGTATCCACTATGAACCAGATCGCATTATTGGATCTTCGGGTCCTAGGTAATCCTGTGATGAAATCCATACAAACATCATCCCATTTCCATTGTGACACGGGCAGTGGTTGGAGAAGTCTGGCTGGTTTATGATATTCCGCCTTAACTTTGTTGCATATGTCGCAACAGGCCACGAAATAAGCAATGTCCTTCTTCATTCCATCCCACCAGAATATTTGTCGAAGTTCTTCATACATTTTTGTGCCTCCAGGGTGGATTGAATACGAGGACTCATGGGCTTATGACAAAATTTTCTGCTTTAGGTCAGCTTGATTAAGCACACAAATCCTTCCCCTGAATCGGAGGGTACCGTACTGATCCTTCGAGAAATCGGATGACTTGATGCGTTTCTCCAGTTTGGCATCGCCTGGCTGGGCCTTGCGGATTTCTTCCTCCAGGGTAGGAGTGACCGTCCGAATATTGGCCAGACCAGCCCCAACAATGACCAGGTTGAGCTGAGCAATTTCTTCTTTCACTTCGGATGGCAGAGATTCGAGCATGACGTTTAAACTGACGGGCTTTCGACTGAGTACATCAGCAACCACGTTGGCCTTACCCGGATGGAAATTTATTACAAGATCATAATCCTTTACCAACTCCAGCCATCTTCGCTGACGGAGATTGAGATCTGGCTGAGTAAATATGTATTTGAGACTTTTGTGGTCGGTAAAAATTTGGCACCTTTTTCCAATGAGGTAGTGTCTCCAAATTTTTAAAGCATGAACTACCGCGGCCAATTCCAAATCATCAGTGGGGTAATTTCCTTCATGGGGTCGTAGCTGCCATGAGGCGTAGGCTACTACCTTGCCATCTTGCATAAGCACGCACCCAAGTCCTTGCCGGGAAGCGTCACAATATACGTCAAAGCTGTGGTAGATATCTAGAAGTGTTAATACCGGCGCAGTTGTTAAGTGTTTCTTTAACTCGGTGAAACTTTTCTTACAGTCTGACGTCCATTCAAACTTCTTATCCTTTTTAAGCAACTCCATCATGGGCTTAGCAATCTTGGAGAATCCTTCAATAAACCGACGGTAATATCCAGCTAATCCAAGAAAACTCCGGATCTGAGACACGGTGGCGGGTGGCAACCAGTCGAGCACGTCTTTTACTTTGCTTGGGTCCACGGCTATTCCTTTAGCGGATAGTATATGCCCGAGGAATCCAACTTGCTTGAGCCAAAACTCGCATTTACTGAACTTGGCGTACAACTGGTGCTTATGGAGTCGTTGTAGCACAGCGCGGAGGTGTCCTTTATGCTCTTCTTCATTTCTTGAGTAAATAAGTATATCATCGATGAAGACGACCACAAACTTATCAAGGAAGTCCATGAACACTTCGCTCATCATGTGCCTGAAGAAGGAGGGGGCGTTGGTGAGGCCGAAGGACATGATAGTATATTCATAAAGACCGTAGCGAGTGGTGAACGCGGTCTTGGGAATATCCTCCTTTTTAATTTTGAGCTGGTAATATCCAGTCCTCAAATCAATCTTTGAGAATACCTTGGCTCCACTGAGTTGATCAAACAAATCATCAATTCTTTGCAGAGGGTATTTGTTCTTGATCGTGACATCATTCAACTGTCGGTAATCCACACACATACAAAGGTTGCCATCTTTCTTGTCCACAAAAATAGCGGGTGATCCCCATGGCGAGGAACTAGGGCGGATATATCCTTTTTGGAGCATTTCATCAAGCTGTTTCTTTAGCTACACCAACTAGGATGACGACATTCGATAATATTTCTTGTGTATTGGTGTGGTTCCGGGCACAAGTTCTATTGCAAACTCAAGCTCTCGGTCAGGTGGCATGCCCGGTAGTTCTTCTGGGAAAACATCGGGAAACTCACTGACCACTGGGATTAATTCCATTTCTGCTATTGCTGTGAAAACTATTTCCTTGGAGGGTATGCTTCTACGAGCAATAAACTTGGTATCTTGTCCATCTTGTCCGGTCAAATTGACTTCCCGGGTCACACAATTTATACATACTTGGTACTAAGTCAGCCAATTCATACCCAAGATAACATCCAATTTTTCAGACTCAATCAGTATCAAAGACGTCGGAAAACGGATTTCATTGATCTTGACTTCCAGATTGCGGCAGACAAGGTTGCTTTAAATAATAGATCCCGGGGTTTGCACTAGCATATTCTTGCCCAAAAGCAAACAAGGAAATTTGTTTTGGGTGACAAAACTCCGAGAAATAAATGAGTGGGAAGCCCCAGAGTCAAATAAAATTACGGCAGGTATGTTATTAACAGGGAACATACCAATGACGACTTCAGGATTTTCTTGGGCTTCGTCGGCTGAAATGTGATGAACGTATCCCGTGACGTCGTGCTGACTTGGACCGGCTTCCAAATAATGGATTTGAGGCTTGAACGGAGCATTGGTCCGGGTGTTCTTGGGACACTGTTTGGCATAATGTCCGGTTTGTCCACAACTATAACAGGAATTGTTGCGCAGACGATTCTCCATAACCGGGTTGAGCACATCATTCTTCACTTGGGTGGTGGTCTTGTTAACATTTTGTTGCCAGCTGGGCTGGTATGCCATCGGAGTTGGCTGCCAGGTACGCACCTTCTGCACTGGTTGCATTTCCTTCTTGGGCTCAAACTTGCGCTTGTGATCGTTATGGGCAGACTTAGTATCTAACACGAGCTTGTGTTCCCTTTCAGCAATGAAAGCCTTGTTCACCAGGGTTTGGAAATCTGGAAAATCGAACATACTGAGACGAAGCTGCGGGTTTAATCCACCAAGAAAGTGGTCCATCTTCATTTCTTCAGTGGCCACGTCATATTGAGAGTAACGTGATAGGTGATTGAATTTTTGTAAGTATTCTCCCACTGACTGACTTCCTTGGAGGAGCGCGAGAAATTCACGCTGCTTAGTCTTCATAATTCCCGCAGGGATTTGATATTTTCGGAATTGCTCCTTGAATCTTGACTAGGTGATTGCTTCATTCTCAGTCCCTATGGCTTTCTCATTTTCCCACCATATGGCAGCAACGCCTTCCAGATAATGTGTTACAAATGGAACTTTATCTTCTTCATCAGTTCGACCAACCTCAAGTTTCTTTTCCATAGTTCTTAACCAATCATCTGCATCCAACGGATCAATGACCTGACTAAAATTGGGAGGCTTAGTCCTTTGGAAATTAGATAGCTTGGAGTGAGAGGCAGGCTGATTTCCATTCTGTACAACCATTGCTTGAATACTTCTGAATATTTCCATTAGATTATTGTTCCATCGTTCCTCAAACATACGCATAATTTTCTTGGTGGAGGGCGGATTTGGCGGTGGAGGCCGTGGTGGAACGTACGGCTCGGGGGATTGTCCTGCCTGTCGTGCGGAACGCCGAACAGGAGAACCCTCGCAAACGTTGCTACTACAGCCTCCTTGCGTCATCCTAATATGATTTTTCCCAAGTCAAGCAACCGAGATGAGAAGCATTCAACAAAAACTGGGGAGAAACCAGCAACAAAAACCAAGCGAAACCGAAAAGACGAAGAAAATACGGCGAATAAAATAAAGTCCAACATAATTATACATAGACTCATACATGAAAGATAACAACATGCCAGGTCCAACTACCCTCATACATGAAACTAAACATCATGACTAGTATGATTACAACCATACTCCATCTCGACAACTGAAAATACTCGAAAGCTCTACTGCTCGGCTGGCGCTGCGGGGTCCTCTCCTGATGCGGACTCGGATCCAGAACTAGCGAGGTTAACGGAGACCTCCGGGTTAAAAGTGACACGACGATGCTGCCTCGAGGGCTCTCCCTCAGGGGCAGGTGAAGGGCGGATCATCGGGGCTGCAGGAGTGGCGAGAAGTGAAACCCACTCTACAGGAGCACTAACAGGACTCGCAGTCGCGGTGCCTGAGCTACTCGGGGGAGTAACCGGAGAAACAGGGGATCTAGAACTGGCAGGAACGTAGGGAATAAATCCCACAGATGGAGAAGTAGTGGTTGAGCGAGCAGTGACTAAAGTAGAGGCTAAAGCAGGACGGGCACGACTCATCTCACGAGCCAGCTCGTAGATCAGAAGATAGCTAGCAGTGATGTAGCAAGAAAGGTGGCTAGCGACACTATCAGACTCCGGATCAATGACAGGGAAACAGACACTACCATTATCGTGGAGAGAAGGATAGTAGTGGAAACCTGGGTGATTCTGCATCCGGACCTCGTCGTAGCGAAGCTCAACAAGTACCTCGAATGCAGCAAACTGGACAGCCTGAGAAGCGGAAGAAGTGTAGCTGCTACGGGAGGTAAGAGTGTAAGAACTGGAATCAGAACTGGTGTGCAAAGTAACCACGGCATGATACTCATACACTGAGTCAACTAGGCACTCCGGGTACACACGATAGACTGGATCGTCTCTGTGAGGGTACAGCCGACGCCACACGTTACGAAGGAGATGCGGCTACATGTACGGCATCAGCTGCAACTGGCACGGATACAACACTGGAGCCATCTACACTCACAACCATTAGCAAGTTAGCATAAAATAAATATAATCAGCGCATGCAATGCAACAACCAGCTACAGTTATTACCGACGCTCAACTACAACCCGTATCTAGCGTCCAGTTAACTCGACTTAGTCTAGCGTGGCCTACAGTCAGCGCGGCTCTGATACCAAGCGTTGTGGTACCCCGGCTCAGAGTGACCGGTTTACCTTGCATTGCCAGCCCAGAGACATTGTCCTATGGCAACACACAACAACATGGTACATAAAACAACCGCTGTATTCATGCTAGCGGAGCATAGTTCATATTACAATAGTTAGCGAGGCCAAGCAGTACACACAGTGCAACTGAACAATATGTACATTATTTAGTGAACATAAAGGGGCCTCGATCATGAAAACTACTCGGCAGCGGAGCAACGTCGTAGCGGGACTCCATAGCACAAGGACACCGACGTGGACACGGTCTAGACTCGGACAACACTCCTTTGCAACGGGACTTTCCTGAAATCTGGCATGACACGCCAGGTCAGTACATTGAATGTACTTGTAAGATCACAATAAACATAAACAAGATGACATACAATATTATGATATTTATCCAATTTAATCAACAATGCGACTATATAACCAACATGCTATGACAGTGATCAACATATACTCATTCTCCCGACTTGCTTACCCGGTGTGACCAACAAACATAATATTACCAACACATACTCGTGATCCTTAAGGCGATCACAACGCGACCATCTCGTGGCCCGTGATCCTTACGGTGATCACAACCCGGGCAACTCGTGGCCTGTGATCCTTAAGGTGATCACAAGCCGACCAACTCTTGGCCCGTGATACTTACGGCGATCACAACCCGACCAACTCATGGCCTGTGATCCTTACGGCGATCACAACCCGACAACTCATGTCCAACTCAACATCATGACCTCACTGTCATCCTAGGTGCAATTAGTGTGCATATTTATTAACTGTTGACCCATGGCATACCTTACTTTCGAGCGTGTCCGTATCCGTGGACTCGGCTATTGATAGATTAAAAACACTCTACAGAGGTTAGTACACTGTACCCACACTACGGAACCCATGGCCTCACTCTCTCACCCGAGTGGACCAATACCGTTCTGATGAAACCATTTCACTGTCATGACACTCTCCTGGCCCCTCCAACTCAGACCCCACTAAGCTAGTCCTGGGTGGCCCCGTGTCTACCTCCAGACACCTCGACCACCGTCGTGGCCACGATCCACACTGGGATCCGGTACCAAACTTAACTTAACAACGGGCTCACAAGGTTATGCTTGCCTAGCGGGCCAGGGTACAGCACGCCCATAACCTTCGCTAAATTGAGGTACCGACCAGAGGCACAACAATGAAACGCATTAAGGCCGTCCCATATGGGCAAGTGTGGTTGCACTGGGAAAGACTCGTTTCAGCGGCACCACGACCCGGTCAACAACATGTTCAATTTGAATTATTAATCAGGTTCAACTTAATGTGAAAATAAAATAACCGGTGTCATATTGCCATACCATGCATCACTTAACATATGCATCACATAACCGTGCAAAACTGCACCAACTATGCTCCCACGGAGCCATCATAAAATCATGCTACTATACTGGTTAAAATCTCTCTTTGCTCATACCAGAACTATTTCTAGCAATAACCATCATTATACCTCATGCAAAATAATATGTAAACTACTCATCCAATTCTATGACCATATTATTTATTTAACTCTTGCAACAAAGTCCTCATAATCTTAACAACAATATTTACTTCAAACATACTGAAGTTCAAGCATTTTAACATAACAAGCATTTAACAGAATATATTTATTATATAACTATTTTAAATGCATTAATACTCATTGGTTCAAGTATGAAAATCCAAAATATTGAAGTGGCACCATGAAGATGTTACTGTGGCTTGCCTTAGTACTGATGAGGTTCACAAGGCTCCTAGTGATCCTCAAGACAAGCTGGTTCCTCTGAAAAACATTCAAAAGCCACAATTGAAAATATCAAGAAACCTTCTGAAAATTTCCAGAAATTTAGACAGCAAGGAAAAATCCCATCTTTCGGGGGCTGTTAGATTTTTGGACAAAGAACACAATGCAAAAAGAATCACTACATTTGGACTTGTAGAATAAAAGTTATGGCTCTTTGAATGCTACTGCCCGTACCCATGGCATGGCAAACGGTGACCGGACATCGTCGGATTCTTCCTCGCAAGCAAAGGCAGAACACGGTGGTCGCCGGAGATGAGGAAGACGACGACTAGGGGCGGCTCTAGAGGCTCGGGCTTGGCGCGTTAGCTTCACGGAGGAGAAGCGGAGGCCCTGGCGGGGTCGCCTCGGCTTGGGAGTGGCCGGAGCTGCGGGGTCGATCTAGAGAGGATCGCCGGTGAGCTCGGCTCGGGGACGGCAGCCTGCGGCCTGCCCGGTCGGGCTGCAGCTTCTAGTGGCTATAGGAGGGAGTGGTGGTGAGGTGCGGTGCTCCAGGAGGCTGCGGAGGGGGTTATTTATATGTGGGGCAGCGAGGAGGGCTCGAGCTCCGCTGGAGGACAGCTGTCGCCGGCGCCCGGCGACGAATGGTGCCAGAGAGAGAGGGGGGAAGGAGATGAGGTCACGCGGGAGCTGTGCACGGACGCGGATGAGCACAGGAGCGCGGAGGAAAGGGACGAACACAGTGCGCGGGCACTGTGCCGTTGGCCGGACCATGCCCGTGCTCGCTGCGGTGAGCTCCGGCGTCGGCGAGCGGCAGGGAGGAGTAAAAGAGGTGGAGACGAGGATGGTGGCGCGGGGGGACATGCCCAGGCTGGCCGAGCAGCATGCACGTGCGCCACAGAGGCGCTGGTGACGCGTAGAGCGCGCGTTTGGCATGCCAGCACCCTCGGACGAACGCAGTCACTGCGTGAACCGTGACATCAGGCCACATTTGCACTAAAGGTGATGTCTGGCGTGTAGTCCTTAGTAACTTTAGGTGTTACCATGGCTCGGTTTGTTTCCAGGTGCAGTAGAAGTGAAATGGTGAAGATGTTTAGTTACTGGATAGAAACTTTGAACAGTTACTGTGGTCAAACCACAGGGTTTCAAGGGCTGATCTTTGGGGTTTTACTAACTCTTACTAAGGTGAATATGCACAGGGAAAACCAGCTACAATGGAGCTAGTAAAAAGGTAGTTGCCATAGAAACTACCATTTGAGCCCAGAAGTGAAAATATTTTTTGTAGCAAAAATAGTCCAAAAAGTGGTGAAATATTTTTGCTCGGAAATTTGCCCTAGGGTCCAAAGAATATTTGGGATTTTTCTCAAGATTTTTAGGGCAACAGAGGTGAGGGTTGCTTTGGAGGTCAAAGAGTTTAGCTAGGGTTTAAGAGGCAAAATGAATATTTTTCATTTAAGAAAAATATTCCAAACAATTTTATTGGGTTGGCCAGGAGTGAAATGATGGATTAGAAGAGGAGAGGGGGCACTTGGGTGAAAATCAAGGGATACCCAAGTGGTCAAGTCCAAATGGAATGATTCAAAACTCCAAATTCAAAACCAACTCAGATGAAAGTCAGGCAAATAAAAGAGGGCAAAAACCAGGCTGTGACAAGCAGTCCGTGCCGAACAGGGTCCGGCAGAGGTACATCATCGATATAGAACCATTTCGAAGACCATTAGACAGATCCCTTCTTCGGAGTCCCGACTGGGTAGCTGGATCTGGCTATACGCCATACTTCGGCGCCACCCACTTCAAAAATAGACCCGCCGCCCTGATGGCAGGGAACGAGGTAGAAGAACTTTTTCGATAGTTCAAAGTGAGCCTCTCAACCCAAAAACAATTTGCAAAGGGCGACGAAGCCGGAAATATGTAAAATAGAACCTGGTGTGAGGTTGTGCAGCTGGATCCCATAGTGTTCCAGTAGGCCCCTTAGGAAGGGGTTGATTGGGAATCCCACACACCTCAAAAGGAATGAGGTGAAGCATACCCTATCCCTTTGGCTGGGATTGCGGAAATTCACCACCAATGCATCAACACCTATATTAGTTAACCCCGCCCATACGGAGATTAGATCCGAGGGAGGGAGATATCCCTGCGTTTGGAGGCGACTTAGCTGGAGGTGGGACACAGAGCAACTTTGCCAGTCCCCTTCTTGAGGGCCATGAGGACGCGAGGAAGAGCCAAGGGCACTCGCCATGGTTTGATTTGCCGTGGTCTGCAACTATTGCTTTTGGTGCGATGCGGGATGGCGTTTTGAAGATCTCGCCTCATTTTATAGGCGCAGCTAGAGCCTGTCAGGGATATTAAAAACACAGGGATAATGGACCGTTCACATTCACTCAGACGCATGGAAACCGAGACGACAGTAGGGAGGAATCATCAAGACTGGATGCGGAAGCTGATGCCGGACTATCTTCAATCCGGAGTACAATGGATTGATACATCTCCGTAGTATCTATAATTTTTGATTGTTCCATGCCAATATTATTCACTTTCATATACTTTTTGGCAACTTTTTATATTATTTTTGGGACTAACATATTGACCCAGTGCCCAGTGCCAGTTCCTGTCTGTTGCATATTTTTTGTTTCGCAGAAACCCAATATCAAACGGAGTCCAAATGGGATAAAAACGGACGGATATTTTTTTGGAATATTTATGATTTTTGGGAAGTAAAATCAACACGAGATGGTGTCCGAGGTGGTCACGAGGTAGGGGGGCATGCCCTACCCCCACAGGGATGCCCCTGACCCTCGTGGTCCACCCGTAAGGTGGTTGATGCTCTTCTTTTGGCGCAAGAAAGATAATTTTATGAGAAAGATCTGGGCGAAAGATTCACCCCAATTGGAGTTGCGGATATCCATATATAAAGGAAACGGTGAAGGGGTAGAATCTGAGAACGCAGAAACAGAGAGATAGATCCAATCTCGGAGGGGATCTCGCCCCTCCCAAGCCATGGGAGCCAAGGACCAGAGAGGAAACCCTTCTCCCATCTAGGGAGAAGGTCGAGGAAGAAGAAGAAGGGGGGCTCTCTCCCCCTTGCTTCCGGTGGCGCCGGAACACCGCCGGAGGCCATCATCATCACCGCGATCTTCACCAACACCTCCGCCATCTTCACCAACATCTCGATCACCTTCGCCCCTCTATCTACAGCGGTCCACTCTCCCACAACCCGCTGTACCCTCTACATGAACATGGTGCTTTATTCTTCATATTATTATCCAATGATGTGTTGCCATCCTATGAAGTCTGAGTAGATTCCTATTGTCCTATCGGTGATTGATGAATTGCTATGATTGGTTTGAGTTGTATGTTTTATTATTGGTGTTGTCCTATTGTGCCCTTATGTCGCGCAAGCGTGATGGATTCCCTCTGTAGGGTTTGCAATATGTTTATGATTTGCTTACGGTGGCTGGCATGAGTGACAGAAGCACAAACCCGAGTAAGTAGGTTGTTTGCGTATGGGATAAAAGGGGACTTGATGTTTAATGTTATGGTTGGGTTTTACCTTAATGAATCTTTAGTAGTTGTGGATGCTTGCTAGAGTTCCAATCATAAGTGCATATGAACCAAGTAGAGAAAGTATGTTAGCTTATGCCTCTCCCTCAAATAGAATTGCGATAGCGATTACCGGTCTAGTAACGTAGTCAATTGCTTAGGGACAATTTCACAACTCCTACCACCACTTTCCCACACTCGCTATATTTACTTTATTGCATCTTTATCTAAACAGCCCCTGGCTTTTATTTACGCGTTCTTTACTTTCTTGCAAACCTATCCTATCACACCTACAAAGTACTTCTAGTTTTATACTTGTTCTAGGTAAAGCGAACGTTAAGCGCGCGTAGAGTCGTATCAGTAGCCGGTAGGACTTGAGAGAGTATTTGTTCTACCTTTAGCTCCTCGTTGGGTTCGACACTCTTACTTATTGAAAGAGGCTACAACTATCCCCTATACTTGTGGGTTATCAAGACCTTTTTCTGGCGCCGTTGTCGGGGAGTCATAGCATGGGGTGAATGTTCTCGTGTGTGCTTGTTTGCTTTATCACTAAGTAATTTTTATTTGTTGTTCTTAGTTGTTCTCTATCTTTAGTTATGGATATGGAACACGAAATACCAAAAAAATTAGGTGTACTTCCTACTCATGGAGATGGGGAACCTCCTAAAACCCTCGATGCTGGTTATGTGAAAGATATTATGTACTACTTTAATAATCCTGAGAAAACCCCATTCAATTATGTAATGGGAGTAACGTTGGATCAACGTGAATACTTTAGGGATTATCGCTTAACACAAAAGGGAAACTATTATGGGATCAAATTCATATATTGAAGTGGTATGCTTGGCAACTATGCTTGAGTTATGACTATACTTGTTGCTCTAAGGTTTGCCTTTAGGATGTTTACAATGCTTGTTGGTTTGTACAGTGTAGGACAGAAACTTTGGCTGTAGTGAGCGATTTTACATTTTTAACTGGAACGTCAAATGGTTCTGATTCTTTTTGCACTGTCTTTATGTACAACTTTTTTATTTGTCCTAAGTTTGGTAGAAGTTTTGGGGTACCAGAAGTATTATGATTGTTCAGATTGCTACAGACTGTTCTGTTTTTGACAGATTCTGTTTTTGATGCATAGTTTGCTTGTTTTGATGAATCTATCAACTTATATCAGTGGATTAAGCCATGAAAAAATTATATTACAGTAGTCACAATGCAAAAACAAAATATGAATTCGTTTGCAACATTACTTAGAGTGGTGATTTGCTTTATTATACTAACGGATCTTACCGAGTTTTCTGTTGAAGTTTTGTGTGGATGTAGCGTCTATCGAGGATGTTTCGATGTGAGAAGGAAGAGAGACAAGAGCTCAAGCTTGGGGATGCCCAAGGCACCCGGAGTAAATATTCAAGGAGACTCATGCGTCTAAGCTTGGGGATGCTGGGGAGGCATTCCCTCTTTCTTCAACAAATATCAGTATGTTTTCGTATTCGTTTCGTTTATGCATTATGTGCAAGTCTTGGAGCGTCTTTTGCAATTAGGTTTTTCTTTTTCTTTTATGCACCATGCTGGTATGAGATAGTCCTTGGTTGATTTATAGAATGCTCATTGCACTTCACTTAAGTCTTTTGAGAATGGCTTTATAGAATGCTTCATGTGCTTCACTTATATCATTTGAAGTTGGATTGCCTGTTTCTCTTCACATAGAAAACCGCCATTTGTAGAATGCTCTTTTGCTTCGCTTTTATTTGTTAGAGCGTGGGCATATATTTTGTAGAAAGAATTAAACTCTATTGCTTCACTTATATCTATTTAGAG
Organism: Triticum dicoccoides; assembly: GCF_002162155.2. Taxonomy (NCBI): domain Eukaryota; kingdom Viridiplantae; phylum Streptophyta; class Magnoliopsida; order Poales; family Poaceae; genus Triticum; species Triticum dicoccoides. The sequence continues at coordinate 252,337,550 of NC_041381.1, read as the reverse complement.
AGATGACAGGAATTGGTCATTCACATGGTTAGTGATAAAATCCTACATAAACTTGTAGATCGCTGAATATGATATGTTTGATTCCTTGCAATAGTTTTGCGATATAAAGATGGTGATATTAGAGTTATGCTAGTGGGTAGTTGTGGATTGTAGAGACACTTGTGTTGAGGTTTGCAAGTCCCGTAGCATGCACGTATGGTAACCGTTGTGTGACAAATTTGAAGCATGGGGTGTTTCTTTGATTGTCTACCTTATGAGTGGCGGTCGGGGACGAGCGATGGTCTTTTCCTACCAATCTATCCCGCTAGGGGCATGTGTAGTAGTACTTTGCTTCGAGGGCTAATAAACTTTTGCAATAAGTATATGAGTTCTTTATGACTAATGTGAGTCCATGGATTATACGCACTTTTACCTTTCCATCATTGCTAGCCTCTTCGGTACTGTGCATTGCCCTTTCTCACCTTGAGAGTTGTGCAAACTTCGCCGGTGCATCCAAACCCCGTGATACAATACACTCTATCACACATAAGCCTCATTATATCTTCCTCAAAACAGCCACCATACCTACCTATCATGGCATTTCCATAGCCATTCCGAGATATATTCCCATGCAACTTCCATCATCATCATATTCATGACTTGAGCATTCATTGTCATATTGCTTTGCATGATCGTAAGATAGCTAGCATGATATTTTCATGGCTTGTCTGTTTTTTGATGTCATTGCTATGGTAGATCATTGCACATCCTGGTACACCGCCGGAAGCATTCATATAGAGTCATATCTTTGTTCCAGTATCGAGTTGTAATATTGAGTTGTAAGTAAATAAAAGTGTGATGATCATCATTATTAGAGCATTGCCCCAGTGAGGAAAGGATGATGGAGACTACGATTCCCGCACATGTCGGGATGAGACTCCAGACGAAAAAAATAAAAAAAAGGCCAAAAAAGAGAAGGCCCAAAAAAAAGAGAAAAAAAAGAGAGAAAAAGAGAGAAGGGGCAATGTTACTATCCTTTTACCACACTTGTGCTTCAAAGTAGCACCATGTTCTTCATATAGAGAGTCTCTTGAGTTATCACTTTCATATACTAGTGGGAATTTTCATTATATAACTTGGCTTATATATTCCAACGATGGGCTTCCTCAAATGCCCTAGGTATTCATGAGCAAGCAAGTTGGATGCACACCCACTTAGTTTCTTTTGTTGAGCTTTCATACACTTATAGCTCTTAGTGCATCCGTTTCATGGCAATCCCTACTCCTCGCATTGACATCAATTGATGGGCATCTCCATAGCCCGTTGATTAGCCGCGTCGATGTGAGACTTTCTCCTTTTTTGTCTTCTCCACATAACCTCCATCATCATATTCTATTCCACCTATAGTGCTATATCCATGGCTTGCGCTCATGTATTGCGTGAGAGTTGAAAAAGCTGAAGCGCGTTAAAAAGTATGAACCAATTGCTCGGCTTGTCATCGGGGTTGTGCATGATGGGGGCATTTTGTGTGACGAAAATGAAGCATGGCCAAACAGTATGATTTTGTAGGGATAAGCTTGCTTTGGCCTTGTTGTTTTGAAAAGACAGGATTGCTTTATTAGTACGCTCAAAGTATTATTGTTTTTATGTCAAATGATAGACTATTGCTTTGAATCACTCGTGTCTTAATATTCATGCCATGATTAGACATATGATCAAGATTATGCTACGTAGCATTCCACATCAAAAATTATTCTTTTTTATCATTTACCTACTCGAGGACGAGCAGGAATTAAGCTTGATGATGTTGATACGTCTCCGTCGTATCTATAATTTTTAATTGTTCCATGCAATATTATTCACTTTCATATACTTTTTGGCAACTTTTTATATTATTTTTGGGACTAACATATTGATGCAGTGCCCAGTGCCAGTTCCTGTCTGTTGCATGTTTTTTGTTTCGCAGAAACCCAATACCAAACGGAGTCCAAACGGGATAAAAACGGACGGAGATATTTTTTGGAATATTTATGATTTTTGGGAAGTAAAATCAACGCGAGACGATGTCCAAGGTGGTCACGAGGTAGGGGGCACGCCCTACCCCCCCCCAGGCGCGCCCCTGACCCTCGTGGTCCACCCGTAAGGCGGTTGATGCTCTTCTTTTGGCGCAAGAAAGATAATTTTATGAGAAAGATCTGGGCGAAAGATTCACCCCAATTGGAGTTGCGGATATCCATATATAAAGGAAACAGTGAAGGGGTAGAATCTGAGAACGCAGAAACAGAGAGATAGATCCAATCTCGGAGGGGATCTCGCCCCTCCCAAGCCATGGGAGCCAAGGACCAGAGAGGAAACCCTTCTCCCATCTAGGGAGAAGGTCGAGGAAGAAGAAGAAGAAGGGGGGCTCTCTCCCCCTTGCTTCCGGTGGCGCCGGAACACCGCCGGAGGCCATCATCATCACCGCGATCTTCACCAACACCTCCGCCATCTTCACCAACATCTCGATCACCTTCGCCCTTCTATCTACAGCGGTCCACTCTCCCACAACCCGCTGTACCCTCTACATGAACATGGTGCTTTATTCTTCATATTATTATCCAATGATGTGTTGCCATCCTATGAAGTCTGAGTAGATTCCTATTGTCCTATCGGTGATTGATGAATTGCTATGATTGGTTTGAGTTGTATGTTTTATTATTGGTGTTGTCCTATTGTGCCCTTATGTCGCGCAAGCGTGATGGATTCCCTCTGTAGGGTTTGCAATATGTTTATGATTTGCTTACGGTGGCTGGCATGAGTGACAGAAGCACAAACCCGAGTAAGTAGGTTGTTTGCGTATGGGATAAAAGGGGACTTGATCTTTAATGCTATGGTTGGGTTTTACCTTAATGAATCTTTAGTAGTTGCGGATGCTTGCTAGAGTTCCAATCATAAGTGCATATGATCCAAGTAGAGAAAGTATGTTAGCTTGTGCCTCTCCCTCAAATAGAATTGCGATAGCGATTACCGGTCTAGTAACGTAGTCAATTGCTTAGGGACAATTTCACAACTCCTACCACCACTTTCCCACACTCACTATATTTACTTTATTGCATCTTTACCTAAACAGCCCCTAGCTTTTATTTAGGCGTTCTTTACTTTCTTGCAAACCTATCCTATCACACCTACAAAGTACTTCTAGTTTTTTACTTGTTCTAGGTAAAGTGAACGTTAAGCGTGCGTAGAGTCGTATCAGTGGCCGACAGGACTTGAGAGAGTATTTGTTCTACCTTTAGCTCCTTGTTGGGTTCGACACTCTTACTTATCAAAAGAGGCTACAACTATCCCCTATACTTGTGGGTTATCATGGAGAACCCGCCTTGCAAAGCCGAAGACTTGCGTCCGCATATTACGTCAACATTGAAGGCAAGTTCGGGGGCTACTGAGGGAGTCCTGAATTCGGGGGTCCTTAGATATCCGGCCTAGGAGTATGGGCCGGGTTGCATGGGCCGTACAGTATCAAGCTGAAGATCATCTACCATGTCCGGATGGGACTTCTCAACACGTGGATGACAAGAATAGAGTCTGGATGTTTCCTTACCTGATAAACCGACCTTGTGCAATCCCTAGACCCCCTCCGGTGTGTATATAAACTAGAGGGGTTAGTCCGTAGAGGCCAACTTTTCATCATCATCGGAATCTTCATAGGCTACACATCTAGGGTTAGCCACTACAATCTCAAGGTAGATCAACTCCTGTAATCTTCATACTCGACGAATATAATCAAGCAGGAGTAGGGTTTTACCTCTGTTAAGAGGGCCCGAACCTGGGTAAATAGCGTGTCTCCTGGCCTCCTGTTACCATTGATCCTTAGACACATAGCATGGCCCCCCCTACCCGAGATCTGCCAGTTTTGACACCGACAGGAAGGTTAAGGTAACACATACTATTCGTGTGCATTTTAGTATCGTTGCATACGCTGATTTTGTTGATTGTGATGTGGTACCCATGCAAGCATGCTCCTTATTACTTGGTAGACCATGGCAATTCTATAAAAATTCTGTACACCATGGTAGAAACAATCACTATACTCTTTTTCATAAGGATAAACTTATTACTTTGCTTCATATGACTCATGATTCCATTTTGAAAGATGATAATAATCAAGCTTTTAAAGCAAAACAAGAGCTAAATAAGAGTGAAAATGAGATAGTGGGAAAAGAATTTGAGCAAGAAATGAAACCTAATAATAAACCATCTAGTGTTGCTTCTGAAATTAAATTGAAAAGTGGATGTTTACTTGCCACCAGATCTGATATTGATGATCTAGATTGCAGCAAATATGTTTGCTATGCTTTTGTGTGCAAAGAGGCATTATTTTCTTTCGAGGACGTGCCCTCCTCTTTGCCTCTTGCTATCACTAACATTTTGCAGGAGTCTGCTGACATCTTTCCACAAGACTTGCCACCGGGATTACCACCTATTTGAGAGATTGAGCATTAGATTGACTTAATTCCCAGTGCATCACTACGATTGAGCATTAGATTGACTTAATTCCCAGTGCATCACTACCCAACCGTGGACCATACTGTACCAATCCAGAGGAGACGAAGGAGATTATGCGTCAACTACAGGAGCTGCTCGACAAAGGTTATATACGTGAATCTCTTAGTCCTTGTGTCGTTCCTATTATACTAGTGCCAAAAAGGATGGTACGTTGCGTATGTGTGTTGATTGTAGAGGCATTAATAATATTACTTGTCAGGACCCCGATTCTATGCCACACCGATCTAGCATGTAACACCTCATATCACTTTGCGGCCTCACGCATGGTATTCCCACGGGTGTCGCCTTACCACGCCCGAGACCGTTTGCGCCTTTTGGCACACGTATATGATAGTGTCGCTAGCATCCATATGACAAGGAGCCCGGGCTGACATGGCTAGTCATGAACCCAAAGTGGCGCTAACTTACAGGGACAGGCATACATGACCCAGCTATGAACGTGTCGGTCATCAGCGAGTGAATCCAGGCTGTAGCAGCTGGGCTAGCAGGACTCCGGTAATCCAGGCTGTAGTAGGCTAACAGGACTCCGGTAGACACCGCGTGACATTTCCCCGAAGGAACAAACACAGGAACGAAGAAGGACACATGCCGGCCAGCATAAGTGTTCCAGAGCAGTAGCAAGCTACCATGGCTTAGTGGAAGCACTAGGAGACATTTCCCGGTAAGAGGGGCTACCAAGGATAAACAACTAGATGGTCAGGTCCTACACATACCAAGCATTTCAATAACATACACACAATATGCTCGATATGTGTAAATACAACATGGCATCACAACATGACTCTACAACTCAAGTATTTTATTCAATAGGATCCGAGGAGCGAGATATTATAAACATGGGTCTCATGACCCAACATTCAGAGCATACAAGTCAAAGCACAAGCAGAAGCTTAACATGTATGAGTACAGACATCTATAAATGAAAAAGGCTGAGAAGCCTGACTATCTACCGGATCCCGCCGAGGGCACAAGATCGTAGCTGAGGTAACAAGCCAAACGTTGAAGTCCACGCGGAACTACTAGTGAGTCTGGAGTCTCTCTACAAAAATATAAATTAAGCAAACATGAGTACAATTCTACCCAGCAAGACTTACATCAGAACTAACTACATATGCTTCATTATCAACAAAGGGGATGGTGGGGTTTAACTTCAGCAAGCCAGCTTTGACTCAGTGGCTATCCTGAACTACGACTGCAAGTAACTCTTTTGAGGTGACACACACGAGTCCACATAATCACCATATCAATGCACCACTATAGATCCGCTCCCATCTCCCTACAAGAACGCCATCCATAGCACTCACACTTATCTTGCGTGTTTTAGAGTATCCACTTTCACTTATCTATGAAGTGTCTAGGCAACCCAGAGGTCCTTTACCACGGACGTGGCTATTTCAATAGATTATGTTAACCTTGCAGGGGTGTATTTCTTCACACATGTTTCCACCACTTAGCGTCTGCACACGACATGTGCTCGACAGACTTCAAACGAAAGTCGACGTGGGTGTAGACCACGACCTACTGATACGTCTCCAATGTATCTATAATTTTTTATTGTTCCATGTTATTATATTACCCATTTTGGATGTTTATGGGCTTTACTTTACACATTTATATCATTTTTGGGACTAACCTACTAACCGGAGGCCCAGCCCGTATTGCTGTTTTTTTGCCTATTTCAGTGTTTCGAAGAAAAGGAATATCATACAGAGTCCAAATGGAATGAAACTTTCGGGAGCGATCATTTTGGAACAAACGTTATCCAGAGGACTTGGAGCGGAAGTCAAGAAACGAAAGAGGCAGCCACAAGGGTGGAGGGCACGCCCCCTACTAGGCGTGCTCCCTTGTCTGGTGGGCCCCTCGGGTGTCCGCTGACCTACTTCTTCCTCCTATATATACCCATGTACCGCTAAAACATTAGAGGCGACCACGAAAAACTATTTCCACCGCCGTAACCTTCTGTATCTGCGAGATCCCATCTTGGAGCCTTCGTCGGTGCTCTGCCAGTGGGGAAATCGACCACGGAGGGCCTCTACATCATCTCCATGGCCTCTCCGATGAGTTGTGAGTAGTTTACCACCGACCTTCGGGTCCATAGTTATTAGCTAGGTGGCTTCTTCTCTCTCTTTGAATCTCAATTCAAAGTTCTCCTCGATCTTCTTGGAGATCTATTCGATGTAACTCTTTTTGCGGTGTGTTTGTCGAGATCCGGTGAATTGTGGGTTTATGATCAAGTTTATCTATGAGAAATATTTGAATCTCCTCTGATTTCTTTTATGTGTGATTAAGTTATCTTTGCAAGTCTCTTCGAATTATCAGTTTGGTTTGGCCTACTAGATTAATCTTTCTTGCAATGGGAGAAGTTCTTAGCTTTGGGTTCAATCTTGCGGTATCCTTTCCCAGTGATAGCAGGGGAAGCAAGGCATGTATTGTATTGTTGGCATCGAGGATAAAAAGATGAGGTTTATATCATATTGCATGAGTTTATCCCTCTACATCATGTCATCTTTCTTAATGCGTTACTCTGTTCTTTATGAACTTAATACTCTAGACGCATGCTGGATAGCGGTAGATGTGTGGAGTAATAGTAGTAGATGCAGGTAGGAGTCGGTCTACTTGTCACGGACGTGATGCCTATATACATGATCATGCCTAGATGTTCTCATAATTATTTGCTTTTCTATCAATTGCTCGACAGTAATTTGTTCACCCATCGTAATACTTATGCTATCTTTAGAGAAGCCACTAGTGAAACCTATGGCCCCCGGGTCTATCTTTTATCATATAAGCTTTCTATCTACTTTTATTTGCATCTTTACTTTTCCTATCTATATTATAAAATACCAAAAATATATTTATCTTATCATACTATCTCTATCAGATCTCACTTTCGTAAGTGGCCTTGAAGGGATTGACAACCCCTTTATTGCGTTGGTTGCGAGTTCTTGGTTGTTTGTGTAGGTGCGTGGGACTTTTGAGGAGCCTCCTACTGGATTGATACCTTGGTTCTCAAAAACTGAGGGGAAATACTTAAGCTACTTTGCTGCATTACCCTTTCCTCTTCAAGGAAAATCAACGCAAGCTCAAGACGTAGCAAGAAGGATTTCTGGCTCCGTTGCCGGGGAGGTCTTCACTCAAGTCAAGACACACCAAGTACCCATCACAAACTCATCTCCCTCGCACTTACATTATTTGCCATTTGCCTCTCGTTTTCCTCTCCCCCACTTCACCCTTGCCGTTTTATTTGCCCTTTATTTCCCAATCTCCTCTCTCTTTCGCCTGCCTTTTTGTATGCTTGTGTGTTGGATTACTTGTCGCGATGGCGCAAGATAATACCAAGTTGTGTGATTTTTCCAATACCAAGAATAATGATTTCCTTAGTACTCCGATTTCTCCTCTTAATGATGTTGAGTCTTGTGAAATCAATGCTGCTTTGCTGAATCTTGTTATGAAAGATCAATTCTTCGGCCTTCCTAGTGAAGATGCCGCTACCCATCTAAACAACTTTGTTGATTTGTGTGAGATACAAAAGAAGAAAGATATGGATAATGATATTGTTAAATTAAAGTTATTTCCGTTTTCACTTAGAGATCGTGCTAAAGTTTGGTTTTCGTCTTTGCCTAAGAATAGTATTGATTCGTGGAATAAGTGCAAAGATGCTTTTATCTCTAAGTATTTTCGTCCCGCTAAGGTCATCTCTCTTAGGAATGATATTATGAATTTTAAACAACTTGATCATGAGCATGTTGGCCAATCTTGGGAAAGAATGAAATTGATGATTCGCAATCGCCCTACTCATGGTTTGAATTTATGGATGATCATACAAAAATTTTATGCCGGATTGAATTTTGCTTCTAGAAATCTTTTAGATTCGGCCGCGGGAGGCACGTTTATGGAAATCACCTTAGAAGAAGCTACAAAACTCCGTCATAATATTATGGCTAATTATTCTCAATGGCACACCGAAACATCTACTAGTAAGAAAGTGCATGCTATAGAAGAAATTAATGTTTCGAGTGGAAAGATGGATGAACTTATGAAATTGTTTGCTACTAAGAGTGCTTCTATTGATCCCAATGATATTCCTTTGTCTACTTTGATTCAGAATAATAATGAACCTATGGATGTGAATTCTGTTGGCAGGAATAATTTTGGTAACAATGCCTATAGAGGAAACTTTAATCGTAGACCGTTCCCTAGTAATTCCTCTAATAATTATGGAGATTCCTACAATAATTCTTATGGTAATTATAATAAGATGCCCTCTTATTTTGAGAATAGTGTGAAAGAATTTATGATCTCTCAAAAGAATTTTAATGCCATGCTTGAAGAAAAATTGCTTAAAGTTGTTGATTTGGCTAGGAACGTTTATAGACTTTCGCTTGATGTTGATTATTTGAAACTTATATCTACTTCTCCTAAGCATGATATCAATGAGTCTCTCAAAGCAATGAGAATTTCCATTGATGAGTGCAAAGAAAGAACCGCTAGATTGTGTGCTAAGAAAGATTGCTTTGTAAAGGCGTGTTATTCTAGTTTCCATGAAAATAATGATGAAGATCTAAAAGTTATTGATGTGTCCCCTATTAAATCTTTGTTTTGCAATATGAATCTTAATAATGTTGTGACTGGAGATGAGTCAACTTTAGTTAAAAGGCGTCCCAATGATGTGGAGCTTTTAGATCTTGATGCTAAATTTGGTAAAAGTGGGATTGTAGAGGTCAAGACTTTAAATAGCATTCAAACCACTATCTTGGATTTCAAGGAATTTAATTATGATAATTTTTCTTTAGAAGATTGTATTTCCTTGTTGCAATCCGTTGTGAATTCTCCTCATGCTTATAGTCAAAATAAAGCTTTTACCAAATATATTGTTGATGCCTTGATGCAATCTTATGATGAAAAACTTAATTTGGAAGTTTCTATACCTAGAAAACTTAATGATGAGTGGGAACCTACTATAAAGATTAAAATTAAAGATCATGAGTGTTATGCTTTATGTGATTTGGGTGCTAGTGTTTCTGCAATTCCGAAAACCTTATGTGATATTCTAGGTTTCCATGATCTTGATGATTGCTCTTTAAATTTGCACCTTGTGGATTCCACCATTAAAACGCCAATGGGAAGGATCAATGATGTTCTCATTATTGGAAATAGGAATTTGGTGCCCGTAGATTTTATCGTTCTTGATATAGATTGCAATCTTTCTGGTCCTATTATTCTTGGTAGACCTTTCCTTAGAACGATTGGTGCGATTATTGATATGAAGGAAGGAATATTATATTCCAGTTCCCATTAAGGAAAGGCATGGAGCACTTTCCAAGAAAGAAAGTCAAATTACCTTATGAATCTATCATGCGAGCTACTTATGAATTGAGTGCCAAAGATGGCACTACTTAGATCTATCCTCGCTTTTATGCCTAGCTAGGGGTGTTAAACGATAGTGCTAGTTGGGAGGCAACCCAATTTTATTTTAGTTTCTTTTGTTTTTGCTCCTGTTTAGTAATAAATTGTGCATATACCTTCTGTTTGGATGTGTTTTCATGTTTTAATTAGTGTTTGTGCAAAGTAGAACCTATAGGATAACCTATGGTGATAGTTAATTTGATTCTGCTGAAAAACAGAAACTTTGCATGCACGAAAATAATTTTAGTAATTCACAGAAACATGCTTTTGCAATAATTATTTTTTATTTAGATCAATATATAAATTCCCAGGATTTCCTATTTTGGTAGGAGTTTTAAAGTTCCAGAAGTATTCAAGAGTTACAGATTGCTACAGACTGTTCTGTTTTTGACAGATTCTGTTTTTCATGTGTTGTTTGCTTATTTTGATGCATCTATGGCTAGTATGTAAGGGTATGAACCATAGAGAACTTGGAATACAGTAGGTTTAACACAAATATAAATAAATAATGAGTTCATTACAGTACCTTATGTGGTGGTTTGCTTTCTTGCACTAACGGAGCTTATGAGATTGCCTGTTGAGTTTTGTGTTGTGAAGTTTTCAAGTTTTGGGTAAAGATTTGATGGACTATGGAATAAGTAGTGGCAAGAGCCTAAGCTTGGGGATGCCCATAGCACCCCAAGATATTCAATAATAGCCAAAAGCCTAAGCTTGGGGATGCCCCGGAAGGCATCCCCTCTTTCGTCTTCGTTTATCGGTAACTTTACTTGGAGCTATATTTTTATTCGCCACATGATATGTGTTTTGCTTGGCGCGTCTTGTATGATATTAGTCTTTGCTTTTTAGTTTACCACAATCATCCTTTCTGTACACACATTTTGGGAGAAACCCACTTGATTGTAATTTATTAGAATTCTCTATGTGCTTCACTTATATCTTTTGAGCTAGATAATTTTTGCTCTAGTGCTTCACTTATATCTTTTAGAGCACGGCGGTGGCTTAATTTTGAAGAAATTGTTGATCTCTAATGCTTCACTTATATTATCTTTAGAGTCTCTTAGAACAGCATGGTATTTTCTATGGTTATAAAATTAGTCCTAGAATGATGGGCATCCAAGTTGGGTATAATAAAAACTATCATAGAAAGTGAATTGGATGCTATGATCAATTTGATGCTTGATAATTGTTTTGAGATATTAGGATGGTGATATTAGAGTCATGCTAGTTGGGTGATTATGAATTTAAAGAATGCTTGCGTTGAAGTTTGTGATTCCCGTAGCATGCACGTATGGTGAACCGCTTTGTGATGAAGTTGGAGCAAAATTTTATTTATTGATTTTCTTCCTTATGAGTGGCGGTCGGGGACGAGCGATGGTCTTTTCCTACCAATCTTTCCCCCTAGGAGCGTGCGCGTAATACTTTATTTTTGATGACTTGTAGATTTTTGCAGAAGTACATGAGTTCTTTATGACTAATGTTGAGTCCGTGGATTATACGCACTCTCATCCTTCCACAATTGCTAGACTCTCTTGTGCCGCGCAACTTTCGCCGGTACCATACACCCATAATATAACTTCCTCAAAACAGCCACCATACCTACCTATTATGGCATTTCCATAGCCATTTCGAGATATATTGCCATGCAACTTTCCACCGTTCCATTTATATGACACGCATCATCATTGTCATATTGCTCTTTGCATGATCATGTATTTGACATCGTATTTGTGGCAAGGCCACCTTCATAATTTTCATACATGTCACTCTTGATTCATTGCATATCCTGGTACACCGCTAGAGGCATTCATATAGAATCATGTCTTGTTTAAGTATTTAGTTGTAATCTTGAGTTGTAAGTAAATAAAAGTGTGATGATCTTCATTATTAGAGCATTGTCCCAGTGAGGAAAGGATGATGGAGACTATGATTCCCCCACAAGTCGGGATGAGACTTCGGACTTTATAAAAAAAGAGGCCAAAGAGCCCACCAAATAAAAAAAAGAGGCTAAATAAAAAAAATAGAAATGCCAAATAAAAAATGAGAGAAAAAGAGAGAAGGGACAATGCTACTATCCTTTTTACCACACTTGTGCTTCGAAGTAGCACCATGATCTTCATGACATAGAGTCTCCTATGTTGTCATTTTCATATACTAGTGGGAATTTTTCATTATAGAACTTGGCTTGTATATTCCAATGATGGGCTTCCTCAAAATGCCCTAGGTCTTCGTGAGCAAGCGAGTTGGATGCACACCCACTTAGTTTCTTTTATTGAGCTTTCATACACTTATAGCTCTAGTACATCCGTTGCATGGAAATCCCTACTCACTCACATTAATATCTATTAATGGGCATCTCCATAGCCCGTTGATACGCCTAGTTGATGTGGGACTATCTTCTCCTTTTTGTCTTCTCCACAACCACCATTCTATTCCACATATAGTGCTATGTCCATGGCTCACGCTCATGTATTGCGTGAAAGTTGAAAAAGTTTGAGATTACTAAAGTATGAAACAATTGCTTGGCTTGTTATCGGGGTGGTGCATGATTAAATACTTTGTGTGATGAAGATAGCGCAACAGCCAGACTATATGATTTTGTAGGGATAACTTTCTTTAGCCATGTTATTTTGAGAAGACATGATTGCTTTGATTAGTATGCTTGAAGTATTACTATTTCTTATGTCAATATGAACTTTTATTTTGAATCATTTGGATCTAAACATTCATGCCACAATAAAGAAAATTGCATTGAGAATTATGCTAGGTAGCATTCCACATCAAAAATTCTGTTTTTATCATTTACCTACTCGAGGACGAGCAGGAATTAAGCTTGGGGATACTTGATATGTCTCCAACGTATCTATAATATTTGATTGTTCCATGCTATTATATTACCCGTTTTGGATGTTTATGGGCTTTACTTTCCACATTTATATCATTTTTGGGACTAACCTACTAATAGGAGGCCCAGCCTGTATTGCTAATTTTTTTCCTATTTCAGTGTTTCGAAGAAAAGGAATATCAAACGGAGTTCAAACGGAATGAAACTTTCGGCAGTGATCTTTTTGGAACAAACGTGATCCAGAGGACTTGGAGTGGAAGTCAAGAAACAAAAGAGGCGGCCAGGAGGGTGGAGGCCCCCCCCCTACTAGGCGTGCCCCCTGTCTTGTGGGCCCCTCGGGTGTCCACCGACCTACTTATTCCTCCTATATATACACATGTACCCCAAAAACATCAGAGGCAATCACGAAAAACTATTTCCACCGCCGTAACATTCTGTATCCGTGAGATCCCATCTTGGAGCCTTCGTCGGCGCTCCGCCGTAGGGGGAATCGACCATGGAGGGCCTCTACATCATCTTCAAGGCCTCTTCGATGAGTTGTGAGTAGTTTACCATAGACCTTCGGGTCCATAGGTTATTAGCTAGATGGCTTCTTCTCTCTCTTTGAATCTCAATTCAAAGTTCTCCTCGATCTTCTTGGAGATCTATTCGATGTAACTCTTTTTGCGGTGTGTTCGTCGAGATCCGATGAATTGTGGGTTTATGATCAAGTTTATCTATGAGAAATATTTGAATCTCCTCTGAATTCTTTTATGTGTGATTAAGTTATCTTTGCAAGTCTCTTCGAATTATCAGTTTGGTTTGGCCTACTAGATTGATCTTTCTTGCAATGGGAGAAGTGCTTAGCTTTGGGTTCAATCTTGCGGTGTCCTTTCCCGATGACAGCAGGGGCAGCAAGGCACGTATTGTATTGTTGCCATCGAGGATAAAAAGATGGGGTTTATATCATATTGCATGAGTTTATCCCTCTACATCATGTCATCTTTCTTAATATGTTACTCTGTTTTTTATGAACTTAATACTCTAGATGCATGCTGGATAGCAGTCGATGTGTGGTGTAATAGTAGTAGATGCAGGCAGGAGTCGGTCTACTTGTCACGGACGTGATGCCTATATACATGATCATGCCTAGATAATCTCATAATTATTCGCTTTTCTATCAATTGCTCGACAGTAATTTGTTCACCCACCGTAATACTTATGCTATCTTGAGAGAAGCCACTAGTGAAACCTATGGCCCCCGGGTCTATCTTTTATCATATAAGATTTCTATCTACTTTTATTTTCATCTTTACTTTTCCTATCTATATTACAAAATACCAAAAATGTATTTATCTTATCACACTATCTCTATCAGATCTCAATTTTGCAAGTGGCCTTGAAGGGATTGACAACCCCTATATTTCATTGGTTGCGAGTTATTGTTTGTTTGTATAGGTGCGTGGGACTTTTGAGGAGCCTCCTACTTGATGCCTTGGTTCTCAAAAACTGAGAGTAATACTTAAGCTACTTTGCTGCATCACCCTTTCCTCTTCAAGGAAAACCAACGCAAGCTCAAGACGTAGCACCTACCTAAACACTCAAGTCTCTAGTCCAGTTTTATCGGCTATTCAGGTTCCATCCACAGGGAGTCTGGCCAAAGTTTCCACATACAGCCCCGAACGATGTGTGTAGGGTTCCCGAGACACCAAACGGGCACCCGGTACACCGTGCCACGTGCTTACCACATCAGAGCCCACCCCTCAGGTCAGCGCTGTGCACGGCCTCTAGCATACTACAAACACCAGAAACTACTTGCAACTCCTGGACAGAGGACTAGGGTGGTTAAGAAGTCGAGCATGGTCATATTTCAGGGCCCAACGGGTGGTAGTAGCTGTTTCATGGATCACAAACACATAACTCAGTTCCTGATGAGACAACCCACCATGTACTCCTACATGGCCTCTCATCGCTACCATTACCAAATCGTGTTCACACACTTAGCTCACACATAGTAGGACATGTTCATCACCATTCCAATTCATCCCCGATGAATCAGACCTGACTCAACTCTAAGCAGTAGCAGGCATGACAAATAAGCATGAATGAGTAGGCACAACAGGGCTCAAGCAACTCCTACTCATGCTAGTGGGTTTCATCTATTTACTGTGGCAATGACAGGTCATGCAGAGGAAAAGGGGTTCAACTACTGCAGCAAGCAACACATGAGTCGTTGTTGTCCTAATGCAATAAAAGAGAGCAGGAGCGAGAGGGGGTTTTTCTTGCGTGCACTTCTGAGGATAGTATAGTTCTTCATCGGTGTCATAGAACTGATCGTCGAAACCACGTCTATCGAGAGGGGACAATTACTGGCAACACAAAAGAAAACACAATCAATGCAATGCACAATATGATGCATGATCATGACATGGAAATATGAGTGTGTTGGCCCAATGCAAGTACAACCAGATGGATTTGGGTCATTTTGAACCAAAGGTTCAATCCCAAATTCAAATTATGAATTTAAATGGTGCCTTATCATGTTTTGAACTAAACAGCAAGGTTAAGTTGTTTAAGCATGCATGAAACCAGTACATATGGATAGATTGAATTTTTCTGATCATTTATCATATATAATTTGT
Source organism: Triticum dicoccoides (assembly GCF_002162155.2). Classification (NCBI taxonomy): domain Eukaryota; kingdom Viridiplantae; phylum Streptophyta; class Magnoliopsida; order Poales; family Poaceae; genus Triticum; species Triticum dicoccoides. The sequence goes on along the minus strand of NC_041381.1, from coordinate 252,322,157 downwards.
TTCATTTGGATTTACGGTTGATTTTATATGATTTTTAGAAGTTTTGGACATTTTCTGAAATAAATAAATCATTTTTGATTTATTTTAGTTCTAGAAAATACTTACTGCGTCAGCACGACGTAAGGCTGAGGTCAGCAGGCCAACGGGCGCCCAAGTCAAACTGACCAGTGGGTCCCGAGTGTCAGTGTCTAACTAAACTAACCTAGCTTAGTTAATACTAACCTAACTTCATTAGCTGGGCGGGGCCCGCATGTCAGTGGCTCTGGTGGAGTCAAACTGGGTCAACTCTAGTCAAACTCGCCGGAGTTGACCCGTGACTCGTCGTCGGCGAGGCCAGAGACGGAGGTGGGGCTCGGGATTGCGCTACGGGGCACGGTTCGAGCCGCGGCTGGGCGCCTTGGAGTGCCCTTGCTGGCGCGCGTTGAAAGGGTGTAGCAGCAGGGCCTATGGTGGCCGGAGGCGATGGCTACGAGCTCGGCAGCGGCGGCCGGCGTTTGGGCATGCGCGGGAACGCGGCCGCGGTGTCCTAGGCGATGCGTGTGTGGAACCTAAGCCGTCTATGCGATGCGGCGAGCAGGATGGATGTGCGCCCGAGACCAAATGGTCACCGGATCATCATCGGCGGCAAGCACAGGCGACGGCGGGCTTCGGTCATCGGCGAAATGACATCTACGGCGTGCAAACAAGAAACGGAGAGGGTGGTTCGAGGGAGAGGCTCACGGCAGTTGCAGTGGTGCAGATGGCGAGCTCGGAGGATGATCAGAGCAAACGGGGCGGCGGAGGCGACCTCGGCGGCTGCAGGTTGAAGACAACAACGGTGAAGACAAAACGGAGCTTCCCGTCTCACTTGGCGCGGTGAGGGGGAAGCGTAGGTTGAGGCGGAGCTCTGGGATGCGTCGGGGAGGTGAGGCAGTGGCTGTGGGCACGGGGTTACGGCGGCGCGTCCATGGAGGCTTCGTCCATGCGGGGAACGGGTGAGGGGGAGAGCAAGGGAGGGAGAGATCGATTCGAATGGGTCTAGGGGGTGGCGTGGCGCTACAGAAGGCTCAAGGCGCCCGGGGGAAGCAGGAGGTGGCTTGGCGCGTGCGCGTGCACGTCGGGCACACACCCTGCCTACAGGCATGAGGAGGAAGACGCCAGGAGCTGCAGTGGTGGGCTGGGCCACCAGCTAGCCGCCAGGTAATTGGTCCTCCAGGTGGGTTCTCTTCTTTCTATTTATTTTCTGTTTTTCTATTTTTCTGCAACTTTAGAGCTTTATTAAAAATACTAAAACTAACTCAAAAATCATGAAACTTCTCATGCCCACTGTTTGGAATATTTCCAACAGTAAACATTTTAGTTTATGATTATTTGGAAATTTAAAATATTTTATAGTATTTAAATGCCCAAATGCAAATATTATATGATTTAATCCAGTGACCCACTGTTGTCCTAGAAAATTGTGCACCATTTTTGTCAGAGGTGCTAGACCAAGGCAAAGATGATGAACATTTTAGAAGGGCATTTTGGGTTCATTGAAAAAGATTTTGGTAGACCCTAGTTGGTTTAAGGGGGTGTTGGGGGTTCTGTCATCCCCATTTCAACTTTCTGAGAAATGTAAACATGATCCAACACCAGATGCTAGCTTTAAGTAGTACCAGAAGCTAGGGATGTGACATTACTATTCCTTATTGTTATCCTATTCCTAGGCTAGATGATATGCTTGATGAATTGAGTGGCTCTACAATATTCTCCAAAGTTGATTTGCATAGTGGATACCATCAAATTCGTAAGAAATTGGGAGATGATGGGGAAACAACATTTAAAACTAAGTTTGGATTATATGAGTGGTTAGGCATGCCTTTTGGGTTAACTAATGCACCTAGTACTTTCATGAGATTAATGAATGAAGTTTTACGTGCTTTCATTGGATGATTTGTGGTAGCCTATTTTGATGATATACTGATTTATAGCAGATCTTTGGAGGAACATTTGGACCATTTATGTCCTATTTTTATTGCTCTACATGATGCACGTTTGTTTGGTAACCTTTGGAAGTGCATCTTTTGCACCGACCAAGTATCTTTTCTTGGCTATGTTGTTACTCCATAGGGAATTGAAGTTTATAAAGCCAAGATTGAAGCTATTGAGAGTTGGCCGCAGCCCAAAACGGTCACACAAGTGAGGAGTTTTCTTGGCCTCGCTGGATTATATAGGCGTTTTGTGAGAGATTTCAGCACCATTGCTGCACCTCTCAATGAGCTTACAAAGAAGGATGTGCCTTTTGTTTGGGGTACCGCACAAGAAGAAGCCTTCACGGTATTGAAGGATAAGTTGACACATGCTCCTTTACTCCAACTTCCTGATTTTAATAAGAATTTTGAGCTTGAATGTGATGCTAGTGGAATTGGATTAGGAGGTGTGTTATTACAAGATGGCAAACCTGTTGCATACTTTCCTGAAAAATTGAGTGGGCCTAGTCTGAGTTATTCTACTTATGTTAAAGAATTATATGCTCTTGTTTGGACTTTAGAAATATGGAAACATTATTTATGGCCAAAAGAATTTGTTATACATTCTGATCATGAATCTTTGAAACATATTAAAAGTCAAGCTAAACTGAATCGCAGACATGCTAAATGGGTTGAATTCATTGAGGCTTTCCCTTATGTCATTAAACATAAGAAGGGTAAAGAAAATGTTACTGCTGATGCATTGTCTCGTCGCTATACTATGCTTTCACAACTTGACTTCAAAATATTTGGTTTGGAGACCATGAAAGATCACTATGTGTATGATGCTGATTTTAAAGATGTAATGCATAATTGTAAAGAAAGAAGAACATGGAACAAGTTCGTCCTTAATGATGGATTTGTGTTCTGTGCTAACAAGCTATGCATTCCAGCTAGCCTCATTTGTCTTTTGTTGTTGCAGGAGGCCCATGGAGGAGGATTAATGGGACACTTTGGCGTGACGAAGATGGAGGATGTACTTGCTACAAATTTCTTTTGGCCAAAGATGAGAAGTGATGTTGAACGTTTTTTTGCTCGCTGCACTACATGTCAAAAAGCCAAGTCACGACTCAATCCTCATGGTTTATATATGCCTTTGCATGTACCTAGTGTTCCTTGGGAGGATAAATCTATGGACTTTGTTTTAGGTTTACCTCGAACAAAGAAGGGGAGGGATAGCATATTTGTGGTCGTGGATAGATTCTCGAAATGGCACACTTTATACCATGTCATAAAAGCGATGATGCTGTTAATGTTACCGATTTGTTCTTTCGTGAAATTATTCGCTTGCATGGTGTGCCAAATACTATTGTTTCAGATCGTGATACTAAATTTCTTAGCCACTTTTGCAGATGTTTATGGGCTAAGTTGGGGACTAAACTGCTTTTTAGTACTACTTGTCACCCCCAAATTGATGGACAAACTGAAGTAGTCAATAGAACATTCTCTACAATGCTTAGGGCTGTTTTGAAGAATAATAAGAAAATGTGGGAAGAATGCTTGCCTCATATTGAATTTTCTTATAATCATTCATTGCATTCTACTACTAAGATATGTCCTTTTGAAATTGTGTGTGGTTTCCTACCTCATGCACCTATTTATTTGTTGTCTCTTCTGTAAGTGCATCTAGTGCCCCTTAGTGATTTTGGTGTATTGAAGACTTATAGGTTAAGGGACTAATATGTTTGTGAGTGTACACAGGCTCTATAAGTCGATGAGCAGTTTTATATTTATGATGAAAGTCGACCCCTAAAAATGTATGTCTTCAGCTGAAGACTTTGGTTCTCCTCAAGATTTTGAAAGTGAACAAATTGGTGTGACCTTGAAGAGTTGGATATTCATGCAAGGATTTTGAAGCGTCAAGACTTTTGTTTTCGTAGTTTCATTTTCTCTTTCTTGAGTCATAGGAAACACCGTACTGTTAAAGGGGGTAGAGGTAATACTAAGGAAGCTGATTTCCATGTGAAGTTCATATCTTAATCCTACACCTACCCAATCCTTTCGAGTGAAGCCATTGGAAATCTCATATCAGTTCGGTCAATTTCTTCAGTGACAGAGACGAAGATCTTATGGTTTCTGAGGAAATTGTTCTGACTGCGGAGTTAGGAATTCACCAGTGCGAATTGCCTACACAGTGAGGAACATGATAGCCCTGAGGAATTTGAACCTCAAATATTCGACCGTTGTTGTGCTATGCGCCAGCTGTCCCAAAATATCTACCCACCTAACGGTCATATCATTGAAGGGCATTTATGTCTTATCATGTCGGGCTGCTCCCTAGGCTATAAATAGTCACCCCCTACAACCGCTAGCTGGTTGGCTGCTCCATGAGAAACTTACACTTGTCATCGAGAGCATCCCATCCTCCGAGGACTTTGAGCGAAAAATCATCTAGTGAGGAAAACCCAAAACTCAAACCCAAACACCTGCAAACCCAAAGTGATTGAGCATCACTGAAGAGATTGTTCCTGTGTGGAATCGACGCTTGCTACCTTTGAGGACTATGTATCCTCCAGACGGTTAGGCGTCATGGTCTGAGCATCCAAGAGGAATTGTGGATTTCCGAGTGACCAAGTCTGTGAAGGTTTGGAAGTCACCTGAAGACTTACCACGAGTGTTGGGTGAGGTCTATGTGACTTTAGCTCAAGGAGAATATGATGAGAACCGTGTGTCCGGGACTGTGTGTCCTCGAGTTTAAATACTCAGTCGCTCCAACCAGACGTACAACTATCGCAGTAGTTGGAACTGGTCTACTAAATCATTGTATTCACCAAGCCAACTGGTTCTATTTCTTCAACTCTTTCATTTCCTCATTCATGTGTTGATGAACCTGATCATTATTGTTTGAAGACTTTGATTGAAGAATTTTTCTATTTCCTCAATCTAATTTCTTCAGTCACATAGTCTTCAGCCTGCTTATCATGTTATCACGCTATCTGTACTCTGTGCTTGTTTTCATTTCATCATGATGACTCTGCTGTTGTTCTGTTCTGTTTATACCTGAGTACTTATTCTGCTGCTAGTGTGTCGTTGCTTAGGAATTTCTTCAACTAGAAATTCCTCAGTGACGAATTTGTAAAAATCACCTATTCATGCCCCTCTAGTCGATATAACGCACTTTCAATTGGTATTAGAGCAAGGTACTCCCTTGTTCTGTGTGATTTTGGTTTAACCACCTGGAGTTTTAGTTATGTCGACTGCAGGAATGATCAAGGTCTCGACTAGGTGTCCTACCTTCGATGGGATGGACTACCCCTACTGGAAGGACAAGATGCGCATGCATCTTGAGGCAATTGATAACGATCTCTGGTATGCTGTGGAAAATGGTCTTCCCTCAGTCACTCCATCTGCGAATGCTGCTGATGTGAAGAGATTCAAGCGACTCGATTCTCAAGCGAAGAATATCATATGTGGCCATCTGAGCAAAGGACAGTATAGCAGAGTGAGTGCTTTGGAAACTGCTAAGTTGATTTGGGACAGGCTGTCCAAGGTCAACGAAGGAGTCTCCACTCAACATGACTCCCGAGTTGATGTTCTTCGCAATCTCTTCAACTGCTTCAAAAGACTCAACAACGAAAATGTTCAGCAAACCTTCGATCGCCTCACTGACATCTCAAATGAGCTTCAAGCACTTGGTGCCACTGACATCACCGACCATGAGGTGGTGAAGAAAATGCTGAGATCACTTGATTCCTCATTCGATACTCTTGCATTGATGATTCAAGAGCGAGCTGATTACAAGTCTCTAGATCCCGCTGATATGCTCGAGAGGCTAAACACTCATGAGTTCTAGCTTGCAAAGAAGAGAGACCTCTATGGACCGAGCTTTGGAAGATCACGTGCACTGAAGGCCAAGGCAGTCTCTGAATCTGAAGGTGAAGATTCTGGTTGCAGCCTTGGTGACCGTGAAGAATTGAGCCAGGAGCTAGTAATGCTCGTGAAGAAATTCCAGAAGTTCCCTCGCCGTGGTCGCTTTGGAAAGTCTTCAAGAAGTGATGATTCCTCATCTCGTGACTACAAAAAGAGAACTTGCCACAAATGCAAGAAACCTGGTCACTACATGTGTGATTGTCTCTGTGGGAAAAGGATTCAAAGAAGAAGAAGTACAAAGATGACGATTCTGATGACTCAAAGAAGAAGAAATCTTCAAAGTCCTCGTCATCAAAATCTTCAAAGTCTTCATCTCACAAGAAGAGCAGTTCCAAGAAGGCACGGGTAGTTATTGGCAAGGAAATGGACTCTGAAGGTGAATCTTAGGAAAATGTGGAAGAGGAGGAATCTGAGGAGTCAGACTCTGGTGTGGCGAGCCTAGCCCTCAATACTGCTTACGTCAGCAAGTTGATACGTCTCCGACGTATCTATAATTTTTGCTTGCTCCACGCTATTATGTTACCCATTTTGGATGTTTATAGGCTTTACTTTACTCTTTTATATCATTTTTGGGACTAACCTACTAACTAGAGGCCCAGCCCAAATGTCTGTTTTTTTGCCTATTTTAGTGTTTCAAAGAAAAGGAATATCAAACGGAGTCCAAACGGGATGAAACCTTCAGGAGCGATCTTTTTGGAACAAATGCAAACCACGAGAATCAAATTGGACGTCGAGAAGCAGTTGAGGCGGCCACGAGGGTGCCCGGCGCGCCCTAGGGGGGTGGGCGCGCTGCCACCCTCGTGGGCCCCTCGTGGCTCCACCGACCTACTTCTTCCTCCTATATATATCCATGTACCCCGAGAACATCCAGGAGCACCACGAAAACCTAATTCCACCACCGCAATCTTCTGCATCCGTGAGATCCCATCTTGGAGGCTTCGCCGGTGCTCCGCCGGAGGGGGAATCGACCATGGAGGGCCTCTTCATCATCACCAAGGCCTCTCCGATGAGTTGTGAGTAGTTTACCACAGACCTTAGGGTCCATAGTTATTAGCTAGATGTCTTCTTCTCTCTCTTTGAATCTAAATACAAAGTTCTCCTCGATCTTCTTGGAGATCTATTTGATGTAACTCTTTTTTGCGGTGTGTTTGTCGATATCCGATGAATTGTGGGTTTATGATCAAGTTTATCTATGAGAAATATTTGAATCTCCTCTAAATTCTTTTATGTATGATTTGTTATCTTTGCAAGTCTCTTCGAATTACTAGTTTGGTTTGGCCTACTAGATTGATCTTTCTTGCAATGGGAGAAGTGCTTAGCTTTGGGTTCAATCTTGCGGTGTCCTTTCCCAGTGACAACAGGGGCAGCAAGGCGCGTATTGTATTTCTTCCATCGAGGATAAAAAGATGGGGTTTATATCATATTGTTTGAGTTTATCCCTCTACATCATGTCATCTTGCCTAATGCGTTACTCTGTTCTTATGAACTTAATACTCTAGATGCATGCTGGATAGCGGTCGATGTGTGGAGTAATAGTAGTAGATGCAGAATCGTTTCGATCTACTTGTTGCGAATGTGATGCCTATATACATGATCATGCCTAGATAATCTCATAACTATGCACTTCTCTATCAATTGCTCGACAGTAATTTGTTCACCCACCGTAATACTTATGCTATCTTGAGAGAAACCACTAGTGAAACCTATGGCCCCGGGTCTATCTTTTATCATATAAGCTTTCTATCTAATTTTATTTGCATCTTTACTTTTCCTATCTGTATTATAAAATACCAAAAATATATTTATCTTATCATACTATCTCTATCAGATCTCACTTTTGCAAGTGGCCGTGAAGGGATTGACAACCCCTTTATCGCGTTGATTGCGAGGTTCTTGTTTGTTTGTGTAGGTGCGAGGGACTTGTGAGGAGCCTCCTACTGGATTGATACCTTGGTTCTCAAAACTGAGGGAAATACTTACGCTACTTTGCTACATCACCCTTTCCTCTTCAAGGGAAAACCAACGCAGTTCTCAAGAGGTAGCAAGAAGGATTTCTGGCGCCGTTCCCAGGGAGGTCTTTGCTCATGTCAAGACATACCAAGTACCCATCACAAACTATTATCCCTCGCATTACATTATTTGCCATTTGCCTCTCGTTTTCCTCTCCCCCACTTCACCCTTTGCCTTTTCATTTGCCCTTCTTCCGTTCGATCTTGTGTTTGCTTGTGTTACCATGTGCCTTCTTTTTGCTTGCATATTCGTTTGCTAAAAGTTTATGGATCCTCATCCACTTGCTAATCTTTTTAAGAGATCCAATTATAATGAACCTATTGCTAGTGAGTTGAGTGCACTAGATTATCTTTATGAGGTTTTGCTTGAAATACGTGAATCTGAAAATTGTGATGAAGTGCTCTATGAAGAGATTCACGATGGCTCCTTGAATAAAAATCATGATTGCAATGATTTTACTTTAAATTCTATTGATATCAATTCTGCTAATAATATGCAAAACCCTAAGCTTGGGGATGCTAGTTTTGCTATGCCTACTATTTGTTGCAATGATTATGATTGGGGTGATTTTTCTTACGAACTTGAAAATTTATTTAAGCCCCATGATGAATATGAGATTGATAATAGTGTTTGCAATAATATTGAAAGTGGGTTTGGAAGAGTGTCAACTTTAGATCCCACATATTTGGAGAATGTTCAATCTTATGAAGTTTTTGATAAAAGTGGGTTTGGAGATGTCATGACTTTAGTTAATGATAATCCCACTATTTTGGAAGAGTGTCAACTTCACATGCATGTGGATCGTGTTGAGAATATGCTATGTGATAGATATTTTGTTGAATTTGCCTATGATCCTACATGTAATTATTATTAGAGAGGAAAATATTGTCGTGGAAATTTTTATCTTACTAAATTACCTCTCGTCATGTTGAGATTGCTATCGTCTCTTTCTTCTTCCTTGCATATGCTAGTTTTTGCTTGCCTTGCAAATTTGTTTGCTTATAATATGCCTATGGATAGGAAGTATGTTAGACTTAGATGTGTTTGTCACGTGCTTCATGATGCTCTCTTTGCGCTTCAATTCTTGTCTTTCATGTGAGCATCATTAAAATTATCAATGTCTAGCTAGGGGTGTTAAACGATAGCGCTTGTTGGGAGGCAACCCAATTTTATTTTTCTTCCTTTATTTTTGCTTCTGTTTAGTAACAAATAAATCATCTAACTTTTGTTTAGATGTGGCTTTATGTTTTAATTAGTGTTTGTGCCAAGTAGAACTTATAGGATAACCTACGGTGATAGTTAATTTGATTCTGCTAAAAAACAGAAACTTTTGCGCGCGGGAGAATAAATTTCATAAATCACTGAAACGTGCTTTTCAGTTGATTATTTTTGCAGTAAATCAATAGGCAAATTTCCCAGGATTTTAGAGTTCCAGTAGTATTCAAAAGTTACAGATTGCTACAGACTGTTCTGTTTTTGACAGATTCTGTTTTTCGTGTGATGTTTGCTTATTTTGATGAATCTATGGCTAGTACCGGGGTGTATGAACCATAGAGAAGTTGGAATACAGTAGGTTTAGCACCAATATAATTAAATAACGGGTTCATTACAGTACCTTAAGTGGTGGTTTTTCTTTCTTGCACTAACGGAGCTTATGAGATTTCCTGTTGAGTTTTGTGTTATGAAGTTTTCAAGTTTTGGGTATAGATTTGATGGACTATGGAATAAGGAGTGGCAAGATCCTAAGCTTGGGGATGCCCATGGCACCCCAAGATAATTCAAGGACAACCAAAAGCCTAAGCTTGGGGATGCCCCGGAAGGCATCCCCTCTTTCGTCTTCGTCTATCGGTAACTTTACTTGGAGCTATATTTCTATTCGCCACATGATATGTGTTTTGCTTGGAGCGTCTTGTATGATATGACTATTTGCTTTTTAGTTTCCCACAATAATACTTGTTGTATACACCTTTTGGGAGATACACTACATGATTCGGAATTTATTAGAATACTCTATGTGCTTCACTTATATCTTTTGAGCTAGACAATTTTGCTCTAGTACTTCACTTACATCTTTTAGAGCATGGCGGTGGCTTAATTTTGTAGAATTTACTGATCTCTCATGCTTCAATTATATTATTTCTAGAGTCTTTTAGAACAGAATGGTTTTTCTATGGTTATAAAATTGGTCCTAGAATGATGGGCATCCAAGTTGGGTATAATAAAAACTATCATAGAAAGTGAATTGGATGCTATGATCAATCTAATGCTTGATAATTGTTTTGAGATATGAGGATGGTGATATTGGAGTCATGCTAGTTGGGTAATTATGAATTTGAGGAATACTTGTGTTGAAGTTAGTGATTCCCGTAGCATTCACGTATGGTGAGCCGCTTTGTGATGAAGTTGGAGCACGATTTATTTATTGATTGTCTTCTTTATGAGTGGCGGTCGGGGACGAGCGATGGTCTTTTCCTACCAATCTATCCCCCTAGGAGCATGTGCATAGTACTTTGTTTAAATGACTTGTAGATTTTTGCAATAAGTTTATGAGTTCTTTATGACTAATGTTGAGTCCATGGATTATACGCACTCTCGCCCTTCCACCATTGCTATCCTCTCTTGTGTCGTGCAACTTTCGCCGATACCATACACCCACCATATACCTTCCTCAAAACAGCCACCATACCTACATATTATGGCATTTCCATAGGCATTCCGAGATATATTGCCATGCAACTTTCCACTGTTCCGTTTATTATGACACGCTCCATCGTTGTCATATTGATTTTTCATGATCATGTAGTTGACACCGTATTTGTGGCAAAGCCACCTTCATAATTCTTTCATACATGTCACTCTTGATTCATTGCATATCCCGGTACACTGCCGGAGGCATCTGTCGGTGTCAAAACCGGCGGATCTCTGGTAGAGGGTCCCGAACTGTGCGTCTATGGCTAATGGTAACAGGAGGCGGGGACACAATGTTTACCCAGGTTCAGGCCCTCTCGATGGAGGTAATACCTTACTTCCTGCTTGATTGATCTTGATGATATGAGTTTTACAAGAGTAGATCTATCACGAGATCGTAGATGCTAAACCCTAGAAGCTAGCTATGGTTATGATTATCGTTGTCCTAAGGACTAAACCCTCCAGTTTATATAGACACCGGAGGGGGCTAGGCTTACACAGAGTCGGTTATAGAGAAAGGAATCTTCACATCTGAATCGCCAAGCTTGCCTTCCACGCAAAGGAGAGTCCCATCCGGACACGGGACGAAGTCTTCTATCTTATATCTTCATAGCCCAACAGTCCGGCTGTCTGAGGACCCCTTAATCCCGGACTTCCTCATTATCCCCTAAACCAGGCTTCAATGGTGATGAGTCTGGTGCGCAAATTGTCTTCGGCATTGCAAGGCGGGTTCCTTCTCCGAATACTCCAAAGTAGATCTTGAACAAAAGAATCATGTCCGGCTCTGCAAAACAAATTCCATATACCACTGTGGAGAGCACAATATTTTCACGAGTCCAATCCGCTGACACTGTTACAACACGACATTACGTCCCCGTCCTGCCATTAAGTCGAATCGTTTTTCCGGCCTGCTGCTACACACTTTGCGAGGCGGTTTTATTGTCACGTCTTGTCGAAGCAGAGATCGTGTCCCCTTATTACGGTATTCTAATCAACACGGACGTGGGCAACCCAACCATCCCGTTGGTACGATTCCTTGGGAATAGGCATATTTTAAGGCCATGTAGGGGACGTTTGATATCCATTATCTTTATAAGGAGGCCAAGACCCGCCTTTCCCCTCTACACTGCTCCCTCCTCCTCCCACCTTGAGCTCCAATACCCAAGGCTTAACCAGTCGCTTCGAACCTCAGGCCATGTCTGGATCCAGCTTTCAGGGCTGGTGGATAGCTTCCTCTATCACTGGGGAGGATATCAACAAGCTCAGGGAGGTGAGGTACTTGACTGCGGAAATCCTTCACAGGCTTCCTGCACCAGGGGAGGTTATCTGATGTAGGGCGGAACCCTAGGTGGACGATCTTTCACGTTTGGAGTGGATCCTACGTGGAATCACGAAGAACACGCGGAAGCACAAAGTGGGAAACACGGGGAAAATGAGAGAGAATCACGAAACCGACATAGAATCAATCACACGAGTGCTAGATCACCGACAACATAGAGTAACATATGATCCACAATCAACAAAGGTAAGGATACAAAGGAATCGTTCTTCTCCGTACGGAGGTCTTGATGTTCTTCCCTAGAAAGGGGTCTTGAATCCGCTTGGGGGATCTTCTCCGAAGAGGTCGTGAGCTCCGAGGAGAAGTAACCAAGTGGATGAGCAAGGCTCTCACACAAATATGAGCTAAACCAATGCTAACCCTCACTAGGAGGTAGGGGCATCCTCTTTATAGTCTTAGTGCAAAAGGAGGTCAAAGCGAAGGGGTACAAGGGCTCCAGCCCGCGGGCGCGGTCACTCAGGGGTCGGACGTCCGGAAGGCGTCGGACGTCCGGAGGCTCGGGATGGTCCGGACGTCCGGCTGGGATCGGGCGTCCGTAGAATCAGCTCGGTCATAGGCGCGTCGGACGTTCGGAGGGGGTCGGTCGTCCGGAGCTTTGTGACGGTCCGGACGTCCGGAAGTCATCGGTCGTCCGTAGATTTGGTTCGGGTGGCGAAGTACCGGACGTCCGGAAGGCTCGGTCGTCCGTGTCCTGGAACTCGTCGGACGTCCGGACTTGGTCGGTCGTCCGACGCCTATAGCTTCAGCAGCATCTCTTCTTCTTCTTCAACATGCTTGGGGTCCTCGTCGTCTTGGCTCTTGCAAGTAGTTGATCCTTGGCTCACCTCCATGTACTTGATGACACATAGAGTTTCCGAATGAGGTAGTAGCCATGTTTCGTGAGTAGGAAGAGGGAGTTAGGAAAGGAGCGAGTTCACCTTATCTTCGATAGCCTTAGCTCTGGCTCGGGTCATGGGTCCACGTGGTGTTGAGGGAGATGTAGATGCGTCCATGGGGATGAGTGAGGGATGCTCCGCATCATTATCCCCACTCCTAGGTCTAATGAGAGGGTCGTATTTATCCCCCACTTCCTTCGGGGGCTAGGTTTCTCCCTCAATCCCTTCGTTCGGGGGCTCATGTTTTACTACGGACTAGATTTCCATGATCTAGCTCCGGACTCACTTCTTCACATCTCATCTTTTATAATCATATGTGAGGCTTTCCTCCGTATCCCCCCACACTTAGGCTTGTGGCTCAAGACCTTTGATGTAAGGCCGAGGATAGTATACGGGAGACACAAGAGTGCAGAGGTGCTTTGATAAGAAAAGCAGCCGACGTTGTATGGCCAAAGGGTTCCTTCACCGCAACTTCCGGCCTATGGCAGCGGGAGTGGTTTTACATAACGGAGCCTCGCGGTAATAAATGGGTGGATTCACCCGCCTTCCGATCCGGCCCTCCACCACAGCTTGCATCGTGGGTCAACAAGGGGCTGGACTGGGGATCGCTAGATGAAGTTCAAATACTGCAAAGCTGCATTCGAGACCTTATTAATAAGGACATCGACCTTGTCAAGGTGATTCAAGTTATGCTAGTCCGTCGGGTCCTGCCATGCCAGGGCCGACCTCTTCGTATGTGGGAATTCAATCCGGAAGGACCGCGAACCGTTCAGCGCTTCTTCGGCACAATGCTCGAAGGGATGTACGAACTAGTCTTCGGGTAACGAAAAAGGTGTCCGGACACCACAGAGGACGCAGGCCTCGAATGCAACCATCCGTATTCCCCGGTAAGTACTCAATTTCCGAACACCTTGTTAGCTTAAGTTCCTCATAACAAAACTGAGAAAATCATACTCTGCTAGGGCTGGGTAAGGAAGGCGGAGAGGATTAGGTGTTCGGCCCCTCTTCCCGAAAACTCAGCGGACCTAGTGTTAACCAGAATGCTGGCTCAGGCACCCTCAAGTGTTGTCGAGGGAAGAAAAGGAGAGGAGTGGAGAGGCCCAAAGCGGGCTTCATACCGGAAGTGCGTTACGCACCATATCTGGGGAAATCGGAACCCCCGTGTCGGAGGGTGAACGGGGAGAAGAATCTTACATTCCTTCCCCCTACGGGAAGAAAAGAGCTGGTCCTGAAGACCTGAAGGCAGAGGCTTCCAAGCGAGGGAAGAAATCCCTATCGGGGGGCCCGAATTCTGGAGGTGATATTGCCGCACAGTGCCAGCAAGGGGGCCAGCCTTTAGCTGAAACGTAAATGAACAATGGTGCTTAATAAGCATACACTGTTCTTCTCCCATTTGTGAGGGTGATTTTTTAAAACGTATGTTTTGCAGTTCGGCCCATAGCCTCTCTCAACAATCTTCGTCCTCAGGGGATCTTCTTCCGGAGATGATGGAGAGCGAATCGCCGCCTCACGCTTCCCCGCCCCATAAGGCGGACGACCCTGAGGTGTCGTCCCGGAGGATTTCTCCCAACCCGTGAAGGAGCGCCCCGCCAGAAGATGACTCTTCGGCCGCCCGACGTCCGGGGTGTTCGGCTCCTAAATATACCAACAACACAAGTCTCGAACCATCCTATATACAGGCGGATATATGGACATGGCTTCTGCGGCAAGTGCATATTTCAGAGGAACATCGTACCTTAATGGGTACGTTGATTGAGAGAATTTTGTCCGCAAAAAGCAGATTGAATGAAGCTTTTACGAGCCTGCTAAGAGGCTTTGAGGTATGTAATGTAGCCTATTGTTTTGTACCATAAACTCAATGTGCACTATATATAGATAGTAGCCCCTGAGACTCTGGTTGCCCACCAACTACTGACGATCAAAGGATCAAAAGATAAATATGATCAGGTAATAATTGTGCTAATTTGTATACAGGCGGCTACGGCCCCAGGTCATGCCCGGGCTGCCCAATTTGCCGAACTGAAGCGGCAACTTGATGTGGCGGATGATGACATCATGCTTGTGAACAAGCGGCTTGATGAGGTGCAAGGTATGTATTTTGGGTGGTCAGTGAGTATAAATTAGAGCATGACGCTGGAATTTGTAGTATGCTTGACTGCAAATGGTGCTGCCGCCGTGGAGACCCTTTGGGCTGAGCTTACCCGGGCCAAGGAGAAAGCCAGGATAAGCAACGCAGCCGCCGAGAAGGCAGTTAGTGAATTAAAAGCCGAACAGGCTGGTCATCGCCTGAGTGAGGAGAAAATATCCAACATGGCGGTTGAACGAAGGGATGCCGCTAGCAAATATGCGCTTCTCGAGAAAGAGACCAAAGAAAAAGCGGCTGACCTTGAGAAGGCCTTACAAGCGGCAAACAAAACCCAGTCAGAGGTCAGAGCAGCACGGGAGGAGATCCGGCAAGATGGGGAGATCGCGGCTGGGAAGCCCTTTTTATTACGAACTAAGTTCGGCGATCCGAAGTATTCCCCGCTTGATCAAATGTGGAGTTCTCCGGATGCATATTTGGACTTGTCGAAGAGTGCTTCTGATGCAACATAGTTTTTCCAGGCTGAAGAAGGCCATGAAGTGGAACGGATTTTCTGGTCGCAATTTAGCATGCCAAAGCGTCCGCTGCTGATGAATGAGCAGATGGCCGAATGGGCCGAGCTGCACAGGATATCCGGACTTGCCATGAAGGCTGTCGTGGACCGGCTTTGGCCTAGGGGACCAACTGCAAACAATTATTTTGGTTTAGTGCAGCAACTTGTTTGTGCAGTGTCGCATATCGACGTTGTCAAGAGGTCAACATGCATAGAAGGTGCACGGATGGCCCTTGCCCGCGTGAAGATGTATTGGGCGAAGATGAAGGCCATCGATATTGCGACGGGGGGTCCCCCCGGGGGTCAGGACACACCAGATCAATATTTTGAAGAAGTGTTAGAGGGTGCCCGCTTGATAGAGGGTCAGTGCTGAAAGAATATTATGTTCAAGTAACATGTATCGGAATTGTAAAAACAATGCTTATGATAATGAAGGCTATGTTTATACTTTTGCCTGTAAAGTATTTTAGTGCCTCCTGTGCGGCCGTTTATGTATATATGTATATAACCTGAAAGTTTGCAGTCATCGGCTTCAGCCCCCTCGCGTACAATGTGGGGGTGTTCGCAAAAGCACTTGATCACACTTGACCGAACGTCTTGGTCCGTTTAAGGAGGTGTTAGTGCGTCGAACTAGGAAATCGGACTATAGAGCTTTAACACTTTCACTTAGCTATACAAGTTTGACGGTGGGGCTACTATATAGCCCCTAGTATGTCTGTGTTTATCCAAATACGGTGCGTTTACATACATGACCAGGAAGCCGGTCCTTTGTTAATGCGGAGGAATCACGAAGATTCCGCTGAGTCATCGAGTGGTTGACCAGCTCTCGCCTTATCATGATAGTCAGTTTTCAGCTTTCTCTACTAAGGTGCTCATCCGGATGAACCAGGGCACAATCGTAGTAGTTCTCCCTTAGCTGCCTTAGCCGATAGAATGGAACGTAAGGTAGCAAACACAGGAGCCGGGAAAACCCAACTATTGACCCAAGACATGATTCGGAGCTGATGCATATAAGGCCGAAACTTGCGACGTTGAACACTCCCAAAGGTATTCGGACGTCTCAATATATACCGAGCTGTGTACAGCCCCCGGTAATGAACCCTGAATTCAAGGCACGTGCTATGACCCCGCATGAGGAGAGAGCGCCTGTGGCGACAATGTAGTTCTCAAAGCACATAACTGGCTGCTTCTATAACATCCATTTTAGTACGGCGAATCATAAGTTCGCATGTACTGCCGATATCTTTCCAGGGTGTTTTATATGCCAGGAGGTTATGAAACAACAGGAGATGATAATAATAAGAAAAAAGTTTTACACAGGGTCTTACTCTAAACACAAACCTTGAAACGGGGCCCTACTGCACGTATGCGCCTTTGTCTCCGTTGTGCAGTGTTCTTGAAGGGTATATCATGATGGCCTATCTGTAAAAAGGAAACAACCAGGTGAAATAATCTGGTACGGCTGTGGATATAGTTTGTTGGTTTCGATGAACCGCAAACTGTAGCCTCTATAGTCCGAATGGGTCAAGCCGAACTATAGACTTCTTTCGTGCAAGGTGCCCCCATCGCTACCCGAGCAATTTTGAGTGTATATTTATTTATACGGGAATACATGTACAGTCTTCTTATGGGGCGATCTGTGGGGGCAAGGCTGCTAACCAAGAGCAGGTTTATCTGAGCTTTGACACGTAGGTGTGCATCGAACATGTTTGGCTGTTCTGCGGTCTTGAGGACCGATGAGCTGTTCGGCATAAAAGGGGCACTTCGTGCTTCGGCTACTAGAGCCGCCGCGTATTCTTCTGTACAAAGAGAACGCTCTGTACTTCCGCTCATCGTGATAATGCCATGCGGTCCAGGCATCTTGAGCTTAAGATAAGCGTAGTGCGGAACTGCATTGAAATGGGTGAAGGCCGTTCGTCCGAGTAGTGTGTGATAGCCACTTCGGAACGGAGCAATGTCAAAGAGTAGCTCCTCGCCTCGAAAGTTGTCGGGAGAGCCGAAGACGACGTCCAATGTTAAGGTGCCTGTGCAGCGGGCCTCTACGCCTTGTATTACTCCTTTAAAGGTAGTGCTGCTTTGTTTGATTCTGGATGGGTCTATACCCATCTTACGGACAGTGTCCTGATATATCAGATTGAGACTACTGCCGCAGTCCATAAGGACTCGGGTGAGGTGGTATCCATCGATTATTGGGTCGAGCACTAAGGCAACCGAGCCCCCGTGACGGATACTAGTCGGGTGATCCCTGCGATCCAAGGTGATCGGACAGGCCGACCATGGGTTGAATTTGGGGGCGACAGGCTCTATAGCGTATATGTCTCAGAGTGCGCGTTTGCGCTCCCTCTTTGGGATATGAGTGACATAAACCATTTTCACTACTTTGACCTCCGGTGGGAATTTCTTTTGTCCCCCCATATTCGGCTGGCGAGATTCGTCCTCGTCTTCGCTTTGTGGTCCCTTCCCCTTGTGTTCGGCGTTGAGCTTGCCGGCCTGCTTGAAGACCCGACACTCTCTGTTGGTGTGATTAGCTGGTTTTTCGGGCGTGCCATGAATTTGGCAGGACCATTTGAGAATTTTATCTAGGCTAGACGGGCCATTTCTATTGCATTTAAGTGACTTTTTTCGTTGACTGGGTCTGGAGCCCCTGAACCCCACGTTTACCGCTGTACTGTCCGGGCTTTCTCCCTTGTTCTGATGTTTGTTTTTATTTTGTCGTGGCTCTCCGTTGCCATCCCTGACTTCGGATGTGCCAGGGTCGCTGGTGCTACTACGGGCCAACCAGTTGTCCTCTCTCGCACAAAAGTGGGTCATTAGTGTGGTTAAGGCTGCCATTGTCCTTGGCTTTTCCTGGCCTAGGTGTCTGGCCAGCCATTCGTCCCGAACACTATGTTTGAAAGGCTTCGGCGTTTGGACAATCGACGATTTGGTTCTTCTTAGTGAGAAACCGATTCCAAAGCTTACGGGCTGACTCTCCGGGTTGTTGGGTTATGTGACTTAGATCGTCTGCATCCGGATGTCGGACATAGGTCCCTTGGAAATTGGCCTTAAAAGCATCCTCAAGTTCTTCCTAGCTTCCAATGGAATTTTCGGGGAGGCTTTTCAACCAGTGCCGAGCTGGTCCTTTTAGCTTGAGGGGTAGGTATTTGATGGCGTGGAGATTGTCTCCGCGAGCCATGTGGATGTGAAGAATAAAGTCTTCTATCCTGACCGCAGGGTCTGTCGTTCCGTCGTATGCCTCGATATTCATGGGTTTAAACCCTCTGGAAATTCATGATCCAGCACCTCATCGGTGAAGCACAAGGGGTGTGCAGCAACCCTGTATTTGGCTGTATCGTGGCACGGGCCAGATAGTGGCAGTGTTTGGTGTTGGTTCCGAACTGGTAAGTTGCCGGTATATTTGATTTGATGGCCCTGATCCTGTGCGCAAACGCGTTCCCTGGATCCATAAATGGACCTGGTTCTGCCAGTTTTTTTGTCTAGGTCTTCACGTAAATC
The DNA here is from genome assembly GCF_002162155.2 of Triticum dicoccoides. NCBI lineage: Eukaryota > Viridiplantae > Streptophyta > Magnoliopsida > Poales > Poaceae > Triticum > Triticum dicoccoides. The sequence goes on along the minus strand of NC_041381.1, from coordinate 252,303,253 downwards.
GTGTTTCTGGTCTGGGCTGCGACCTCCTTTCCTTTATGGGGAGGGGGTGCGGTTCTGTGTGCGGTTGCTAGTCGCTCTGAATCGACTACGAGGTGGTCGGTCTGGTTGATAGGCCGTATTGTTATTCGGCAGTATAGGCGCAACGGCATTGTCGTCGAATTCGGGCAGCATTTTGCGTTTGGGGTAGCTATTTGTTTGGCGGTTACCGCCATACTTTTCCTCAGTGTCAAGCACTTCGTTCCATTTATTATTGAGCATATCTTGTGCCGCTTTAAGCCGTTGCTTCTACTTTTTCAAGCTCCTCGTGGTGGCAATAAGTCTCTGGTGGAGGTGCTCTTGTTCCAATTGTTCTTCCAGGACGATGAATGCATCGCCACCCCGACTACTCTCCTCTTCAGAGACAGGTTGGTAATTGGAGTCTTCAGCATCGCTGTGATCGGACAGGGGCCCCGGATTGTGTTTGGCATCACTATGCTTGTCCAGCTCCATTGCTGGGTCCACAGTTTCTTTATTGTCTTCGGCATCGTCCGGGTGTTATTCCCTCTTATGCCGGTATCACTATTTTTACCATGGCGTGGTTTAGAGCGGCGCCGCTGACGTGGGTGCTTAGGCTGCTTTCCAGGGTTTTTATCCTCGACTGTGTCCTTTATGTCATCGATGTTTTCTTATTTGGGTGTATCCACCATGTATATGTCGTATGAAGAGGTGGCTGTCCAGCACCCTGTGGCCGGTGGTTCCTGTTCTTCTCCGGCATCATCGTCCATACCGTCGATGTCTTCGGAGTTGAAGTCAAGCATGTCGGTCAAATCATGGAAAGTAGCTATCAAGTGGGTGGTGGGTGGGTAACAAAGTTCTTTGTCGTCCGCTTCCCTCTCAAGTCGGACATAGTTCGGCAAAGAATCTCCTGACAAGGAGAGGGACTTTAATGAGTTTAACACATCGCCTAAGGGTGAGTGTTGGAAGATGTCCGCGGAGCTGAACTCAAAGATCGGTGCCCGGTCGGATTCGATGGGTGCACATACACATGGTTCGGAGCCTATGGTCAGAGACGAGTACGAGGTTCCGATGACGCAAGCCTCATTGAAGGTCAAATCTGTGTTCGGCTCTAGCGCCGCTGAGTCTGCGGCTTCCAGGGCGAGGTCGAGCCTCCTATCCTCGGATGGTGCGCTCTGCTCTGGATCTGGGGCCAGTGTGATTATAGGCGCAATCTCCAGCGCACAGTCTGACGAATCCGTCATGGGCGGCAGGGTACGATTATAGGTCATATTCATAGTGGCGGCAGGGTGCGGCTGTCATGGGCTCAAATCTGTCGAAGATCAAGTCTCCGCAGATGTTGGTGGTGTAGTTCAAGCTTCCAAAGCTGACCTGATGGCCAAGGGCGTAGTTGTTGATCTGCTCCAGATGGCCAAGTGAGTTGGCCCGCAGTGCGAAGCCGCCGAATACGAAGATCTGTCCGAGGAGAAAAACTTCACCCTGGATGGCGTTGTTATAGATGATTGAAGGAGCCATCAAGCCTTATGGTGGTGACACAGTGGAACTCTCAATGAAAGCACCAATGTTGGTGTCAAAACTGGCAGATCTCGGGTAGGGGGTCCCGAACTGTGGGTCTAAGGCTAATGGTAACAAGAGGCGGGGGACAAAATGTTTACCCAGGTTCGGGCCCTCTCGATGGAGGTAATACCCTACTTCCTGCTTGATTTATCTTGATGATATGAGTATTACAAGAGTAGATCTACCACGAGATCATAGAGGCTAAACCCTAGAAGCCAACCTATGGTTATGATTATCATTGTCCTATGGACTAAACCCTCCGGTTTATATAGACACCGGAGGGGGCTAGGGTTACACAGAGTCGGTTACAGAGAAAGGAATCTTCACATCCGAATCGCCAAGCTTGCCTTCCACGCAAAGGAGAGTCCCATCCGGACACAGAACAAAGTCCTCTATCTTATATCTTCATAGCCCAATAGTCCGGCTGTCCGAGGACCCCTTAATCCCGGACTCCCTCAGCATCCACATAGAGTCATATTTTGTTCTAAGTATTGAATTGTAATTCTTGAGTTGTAAGTAAATAAAAGTGTGATGATCTTCATTATTATAGCATTGTCCCAAGTGAGGAAAGGATGATGGAGACTATGATTCCCCCACAGGTCGGGATGAGACTTCAGACTTTATTCTAAAAAGAGAAGGACCATAAAAAAGAGAAATGCCATAAAAAAATAAGAGAAAAAGAGAGAAGGGACAATGTTACTATCCTTTTACCACACTTGTGCTTCAAAGTAGCACCATGATCTTCATGATAGAGAGTCTCCAATGTTGTCACTTTCATATACTAGTGGGAATTTTTCATTATAGAACTTGGCTTGTATATTCCAATGATGGGCTTCCGCCAAATGCCGTAGGTCTTCGTGAGAAATCAAGTTGGATGCACACCCAGTTAGTTTCTTTTGTTGAGCTTTCATACACTTATAGCTCTTGTGCATCCGTTGCATGGCAATCCATACTCACTCACATTGATATCTATTAATGGGCATCTCCACAGCCCGTTGATACGCCCAGTTGATGTGAGACTATCTTCTCCTTTTTGTCTTCTCCACAACCACCATTCTATTCCACATATAGTGCTATGTCCATGGCTCACGCTCATGTATTGCGGGAAAGTTGAAAAAGTTTGAGAATACTAAAGTATGAAACAATTGCTTGGCTTGTCATCGGGGTTGTGCATGATTAAATACTTTGTGTGATGAAGATTTTGTAGGGATAGCTTTCTTTAGCCATGTTATATTGAGCAGACATGATTGCTATGTTAGTATGCTTGAAGTATTATTGTTTTCATGCCAATATGAACTTTTATCTTGAATCATTGGGATCTGAATATTAATGCCACGATAAAGAAAATTACATTGAGAAATATGCTAGGTAGCATTCCACATCAAAAATTCTGTTTTTATCATTTACCTACTCGAGGACAAGAAGGAATTAAGCTTGGGGATCCTTTATACGTCTCCAGCGTATCTACAATTTTTGATTTCTCCATGCTATTATATTACCCGTTTTGGATGTTTATGGGCTTTACTTTACACTTTTATATCATTTTGGGACTAACCTACTAACCGGACGCCCAACCCAAATTGTTGTTTTTGCCTATTTCAGTGTTTCGAAGAAAACGAATATAAAATGGAGTCCAAATAGGATGAAACCTTCGGGAGCAATCTTTTTGGAACAAATGCAAACAAAGAGACTTCGAGTGGACGTCGAGAAGCAGTCGAGGCTGCCACGAGGGTGCCCAGCGCGCCCTAGGGGGGTGGGCGCGCCCCCCACCCTCGTGGGCCCCTCATGGCTCCACCGACCTACTTCTTCCTCCTATATATATCCACGTACCCCGAGAACATCCAGGAGCACCACGAAAACCTAATTCCACTGCCGCAACCTTCTGTATCCGCGAGATCCCATCTTGGACTCTTCGCCAATGCTCCGCCGGAGGGGGAATCGACCATGGAGTGCCTCTTCATCATCACCAAGGCCTCTCTGATGGGTTGTGATTAGTTAACCACAGACCTTCGGGTCCATAGTTATTAGCTAGATGGCTTTTTCTCTCTCTTTGAATCTCAATACAAAGTTCTCCTCGATCTTCTTGGAGATCTATTCGATGTAATTCTTTTTTGCGGTGTGTTTGTCGAGATCCGATGAATTGTGGGTTATGATCAAGTTTATCTATGAGAAATATTTGAATCTCCTCTGAATTCTTTTATGTATGATTTGTTATCTTTGCAAGTCTCTTCGAGTTATCAGTTTGGTTTGGCCTACTAGATTGTTCTTTCTTTGCAATGGGAGAAGTGCTTAGCTTTGGGTTCAATCTTGCGGTGTCCTTTCCCAGTGACAGCAGGGGCAGCAAGGCACGTATTGTATTGTTGCCATCGAGGATAAAAAGATGGGGTTTATATCATATTGTTTGAGTTTATCCCTCTACATCATGTCATCTTGCCTAATGCGTTACTCTATTCATATGAACTTAATACTCTAGATGCATGCTGGATAGCGGTCGATGTGTGGAGTAATAGTAGTAGATGCAAAATCGTTTCGATCTACTTGTCGCGGATGTTATGCCTATATACATGATCATGCCTAGATAATCTCATAATTATGCACTTTTCTATCAATTGCTCGACAGTAATTTGTTCACCCACCAATACTTATGCTATGTTGAGAGAAGCCACTAGTGAAACCTATGGCCCCCGGGTCAATCTTTTATCATATAAGTTTCCAATCTATCTTTATTTTGCAATCTTTACTTTCCAATCTATATCATAAATATACCAAAAATATTTATCCTATCTTATTATCTCTATCAGATCTCACTTGCGCAAGTGGCCATGAAGGGATTGACAACCCCTTTATCGCATTGGTTCCGAGGTTCTTGTTTGTTTGTGTAGGTGCGAGGGACTTGTGAGGAGCCTCCTAATGGATTGATACCTTGGTTCTCAAAACTAAGGGAAATACTTACGCTACTTTGTTGCACCACCCTTTCCTCTTCAAGGGAAAACCAACATAGTGCTCAAGAGGTAGCACAAGTCCATCTTCAACACTGAAGAAAATGACCTCCCAACTCTGCTGACAAGAGCGTTGACGACTATGCTCCCACCTATTGCTTCATGGCAAAAGGTTCCAAGGTACTCAAACATTCCCCCTCTGAATCCAGTGAGGATGAATCTAATGATAATCTCAAACCTAGCTATTTAAAACTTGCTAAAATTGCTGTCGAACAACAGAAGGCCTTGGAAAAGATTCAAATCTGCTAGACAAAAGCAGTGACCTGTTGGGTGAGGAATTGAATCGATGTAAGACTTTGACTGATAATCTTCAGAGACTTCAGTCTAAGTTTGACAACCTTCAAAGTCATCATAACACTCTCTTATCTGATCATGAGAAGCTTTCTTATGAATTTCTTCAGAGAAAGCAAGATCTTGAGAAGTTAAAAGTGAGTTATGAAGATCTTCAGTAGGAAAACGATTCATTGCTTGCTCAACAGATCAGTTACGCTCAGGAAGAATTTATTCCACCATGTCTGAAATGCATTGAGCGTGAATCTACTAATTCTTCACGTGAATATTCAAATGCTTCTATTGCTGCAAATTCTTCAACTGTCTCTATGGTCACAAATTCCTCATCTGAGGATACCACAAGTATCACTGACGATAATGCAGGGTTGAAGGAATTGTATGTGGCAGGCATATACAAAAGCCTCAAAGGGCATCAGACTCTCTGTGATGTTCTCAAAAATTAGATCTTGAACAGGAAACCTTGGAAGAAGGTATTGCCTTTGAGAGGAAACTCAATGCTGATGGGACCTACTAGAAAACTGTGCAGTACCCCAAAACCTCATGGGTTCCTGTGAAAGGACCTTCTGTAGATCCATGCCCTTTATCTGGCTTTACCTGTGAATCTTCATATTCCTCTAATGAGTCATTTCACTCCAACTATAAACTGTTCAAGAATCAAAATGATGAAGTATTTGCTCGATATGTTGGAACTAACTGCAGGAACGCTCCCCCTATGAAGAAAATCTGGGTTCCCAAAAGTGCCTTGAAAATCTTCTGGTGAATGTCATCATGACACCATCTATGAAGAATAGGAACCCCAGATCCAATTCTTCATATGGATCAAAATCTTCATATGGATCCAAGTCCTCTTATGGACCGAATTCTTCATCTGGATCAAATTCCTCGCGTGGATCCAAATCCTCATATAAACATCATCATGCTCTAACACTTCTATTTCGCAGGGAAAGTCTAAAGGCTATGAATATGTGCATTATTCTTCAAATCATTATGTTCATAAGTCCTCGAAGAATTTCTCTGCTTATTCATATGCTTATCCTAACACCTCTTCTGTGAAACGAATTGCACTGGCTTCAATGCCATCCTTTTGTTATGGAGCTCGCAGAATGATGAACTCTTTTCCACCCCTTTAGATGTGGGTGGTGAAGAAAAAGAACTAATCTCTTATGCAGGGTCAGGTCTCCAGAAGAACTTAATCGTCTGAAGAATTTTCTGGAGACCTGAATGTGCTTGAATGGACGCAAGCTAATCATGAAGAAATGAATTACTCATTTCTCATGTCCTCATATTGCTATATCTGTTATTGTCGATTTAATTGATATCATATTCTTCACTGATGAAGTATATGGGTTCGTAAGTTGCACTAATTCATCTGCAGGATGAACAACCCAAAGCTACTGAGTGGGTCCTCGATAGTGGATGTACAAATCACATGACCGGTGACATGAACTTATTGATGGACACTGCTTTATCTCCATCTCATCTGAACCATATCACCTACACTACCAAAGGCAAAAGCGAGGTGTTGGGTCTAGGTGGGGTTGCAATCTCAAAGGATAGACACGTGGACAAAGTCATGCTTGTCGGGTCCTTAGGATTCAACCTCATGTCTGTCTCAATGCTTTTTCATCTTGATATGGTTGTCGTCTTTGGCAAATATCGTTGCATTGTGCTAATGGAATCTGACTATTCCAAACTGTTCGAAGGCTTTAGGAGAGGAGACTTGTACATTGTTGATTTCTCTGCAGGATCACAGCTTGCCACATGTCTACTTGCAAAAGCTTCAGAAGGATGGTTATGGCATCGACGACTTGGTCATGTTGGGATGAGGAACTTGCAAACACTCGCGAAGAAGAAGCATGTAATTGGCATCGAGGGTGTAAAATTCCTAAAAGCTCATCTTTGTGGGGCTGGTGAGGCTGGAAAGATAACCAGAGCCAAGCATCCCACAAAGACTATCATCACCACTTCTCGTCCCATTGAATTTCTTCACATGGATCTCTTTGGCCCTACACATTATGCCATGTTCACTAATTCTGCATCATATATGGATTTGTCATTGTTGATGATCATTCTTGTTATATCTGGGTGCGTACCATCACTTACAAAAATGAAGTACAGGAAGTCTTCAAACGATTTTCCTCAAGAGCATCTACGAACTTCGGTGTGAAGATCAAGCATACCAGGAGTGATAGCGGAACCGAGTTCAAGAACACTGGTCTCGATGAATATCTTGAGATACTTGGTATTACTCATGAGTTATCTGCTCCCTATACTCCTCGGCAAAACAGCGTCGTGGAGTGCAAGAACAGAACTATTGTTCAGATGGCTCGCATGGTGCTTGATGAATACAAGATGCTGCAACATTTTTGGCCAGATGCTATTGATACTGCATGCCACATCATCAACAGAGTATATCTTCAAAAATTCTTCAAAAAGACCTCATATGAAATCTTCACTAACAAGAAACCCAATGTAAGTTATTTCAAAGTCTTCGATGCTAAATGATGGATTAGAGATCCTCACCACCACTCTCAATTTGCACCGAAAGCACATGAGGGTTTTATGTTTGGTTACGGAAAGGACTCGCACACCTACAGAGTCTTCAACCCTATCATCACAAGGTTGTTGAAACTATAGATGTGTGGTTCGATGAAACTAATGGCTCTCAAAGAGAGCACCTACCTCCTATGCTAGATGAAATGTCAACCGAGGAATCCATCAAGTTCAAGGCTACTGAGGATGTCATCCCTACCGAAGAATCTGCTGAAGAAGTCATTCCGGACCGTGAAGAAAATCACGCTGGTGCTACTGATGAAAACGGCCCTAAAGAAATTGCTGGGCCAAATCAAAGTTGTCAACCTGCTCATCCTCACGTTGCAAACGAAGTGCAGATTGAGAGAATCATCAACGACATCAATGCACCAGGTCCTCTCGCGCGCTCAAAAGCTTCACATTTGTCTAACTTTTGTGGGTATTTTGCATTTGTCTCTATCATAGAGCCCACCAAAGTTGATGAAGCATTCATGGCATCTAAGTGGATTCAAGCTATGCAAGATGAATTGCATCAATTTGAGCTCCACAATGTATGGGGGCTTGTCAAGCGACCAGACCCACGCAAGGACAATATCATCGGCACCAAATGGATCTACCACAACAAACAAGATGAAAATGGCCTTGTGGTGAGAAATAAATCTCGTCTTGTAGATCAAGGCTACACACAGGTTGAAGGAATTGATTTCGATGAAACTTTTGCACCTGTTGCTAGACTTGAGGCTATTCGCATATTGCTTTCTTATGATAACAATCATAATATCATCTTACATCAAATGGATGTGAAAAGTGCATTCCTCAATGGTAAGGTTGAGGAAGAAGTATATTTTGCTCAACCACTAGGTTTTCAGGATCCAAAATTTCCATATCACGTCTACAGACTCAACAAGGCCCTCTATGGCCTCAAGCAAGCACCTCAGGCGTGGTATGATACTTTGAAGGAATTCCTCATGAAGAAAGGCTTCAAACCTGGTTCACTTGACCCAACACCAAAGCATATGATGATGAATTATTCGTGTGCCAAATATACTTTGATGATATTATCTTTGGTTGTACTAACCAATGTTACAGTGATGAATTTTCCTATATGATGAGTGAGGAATATCAAATGTCCATGATGGGAGAGTTGAAATTCTTCTTAGGTCTTGAAATTAGTCAACAACACAATGGCATATTCATATCCCAGGAGAAATACCTCAAGGATGTGTTGAGGAAATTTGGCATGCAAGACTGCAAAGGCATCAAAATCCTTATGCCCACAAATGGCCATCTATGCACCGATGAAAATGGTAAAGACTTCAATCAAAAGGTATACCGCTCCATGATTGGCTCTTTATTATATCTATGTGCATCTAGGATGGATATTATGCTTAGTGTTTGCACGTGTGCCCAATTTCAAGCTACACCGATGGAATCACACCATACGGCTGGGAAGCATATTCTTCGATATCTAGCTCACATTACAACTCTTGGATTATGGTATCCCAAGGGCTCTTCTTTTGATCTCATTGGATATTCTGATTCTGACTATGTTGTTGATCGGGTGGATCACAAGTCAACATCAGGCAAATGTCATATCCTCGGACATTCCTTGGTATGTTGGTCCTTGAAGAAGCAGAACTGTGTATCACTCTCTAGTGTTGAAGCTGAGTACATTGCTGCTGGATCTTGCTGTGCTCAATTTCTATGGATGAAGTAAACCCTCGAGGACTATGGCATCAATGTGAAGAATGTGCCACTCTACTGCGACAATGAGAGTGCTATCAAGATTGCTCACAACCCAGTTCAGCACTCAAAGACAAAGCACATCCAGATTCGTCGTCATTTTCTTCATGACCATGTGTTGAAGGGCGACATCTCCATCGTCCACGCGAATACTGAAGATCAGCTGGCCAATATCTTCACAAAGCCATTTGATGAGACGAGATTTAGCAAATTGTGGTGTGTGCTAAATATCTTAGAATCTTCGAATGTTCTTTGAAAAGGACACACATCCTAACACTTATGCAAATTTGATGACTTAGATGTGCAACACACGAAGTAACGTTTTTCTTCAATCAATGAAGACGAACCCTCGAAGTGTGAAGAAATTAATGAAGAATTAGATTCTCAGAACCGTGCGACAATTCTACGCAGTGTCTGAAATCATCATTCTTATATGGTGGGTAATGCCACCAACCAAAGTTCAAAATCTTCAATTTGAACTTTGCAATTTCCTCAGTCTTTCCGTCTTTGTTCTTCATAGCTATATGGTGGATCTGAATATTAATGCCACGATAAAGATAATTACATTGAGAAATATCTAGGTAGCATTCCACATCAAAAATTCTGTTTTTATCATTTACCTACTCGAGGACAAGAAGGAATTAAGCTTGGGGATCCTTTATACGTCTCCAGCGTATCTACAATTTTTGATTGCTCCATGTTATTATATTACCCGTTTTGGATGTTTATGGGCTTTACTTTACACTTTTATATCATTTTGGGACTAACCTACTAACCGGACGCCCAACCCAAATTGTTCTTTTTTGCCTATTTCAGTGTTTCGAAGAAAAGGAATATCAAACGGAGTCCAAACAGGATGAAACCTTCGGGAGCGATCTTTTTGGAACAAATGCAAACAAAGAGACTTCGATTGGACATCGAGAAGCAGTCGAGGCGGCCACGAGTGTGCCCAGCGCGCCCTAGGGTGGTGGGCGCGCCCCCCACCCTCGTGGGCCCCTCATGGCTCCACCGACCTACTTCTTCCTCCTATATATATCCACGTACCCCGAGAACATCCAGGAGCACCACGAAAACCTAATTCCACTGCCGCAACCTTCTGTATCCGCGAGATCCCATCTTGGAGCCTTCGGCGATGCTCCGCCGGAGGGGGAATCGACCATTGAGTGCCTCTTCATCATCACCAAGGCCTCTCCGATGGGTTGTGATTAGTTAACCACAGACCTTCGGGTCCATAGTTATTAGCTAGATGGCTTTTTCTCTCTCTTTGAATCTCAATACAAAGTTCTCCTCGATCTTCTTGGAGATCTATTCGATGTAATTCATTTTTGCGGTGTGTTTGTCGAGATCCGATGAATTGTGGGTTATGATCAAGTTTATCTATGAGAAATATTTGAATCTCCTCTGAATTCTTTTATGTATGATTTGTTATCTTTGCAAGTCTCTTCGAGTTATCAGTTTGGTTTGGCCTACTAGATTGTTCTTTCTTTGCAATGGGAGAAGTGCTTAGCTTTGGGTTCAATCTTGCGGTGTCCTTTCCCAGTGACAGCAGGGGCAGCAAGGCACGTATTGTATTGTTGCCATCGAGGATAAAAAGATGGGGTTTATATCATATTGTTTGAGTTTATCCCTCTACATCATGTCATCTTGCCTAATGCGTTACTCTGTTCATATGAACTTAATACTGTAGATGCATGCTGGATAGCGGTCGATGTTTGGAGTAATAGTAGTAGATGCAAAATCGTTTCGATCTACTTGTCGCGGATGTGATGCCTATATACATGATCATGCCTAGATAATCTCATAACTATGCACTTTTCTATCAATTGCTCGATAGTAATTTGTTCACCCACCGTAATACTTATGCTATGTTGAGAGAAGCCACTAGTGAAACCTATGGCCCCCGGGTCAATCTTTTATCATATAAGTTTCCAATCTATCTTTATTTTGCAATCTTTACTTTCCAATCTATATCATAAAAATACCAAAAATATTTATCTTATCTTATTATATCTATCAGATCTCCCTTTTGCAAGTGGCCATGAAGTGATTGACAACCCCTTTATCGCGTTGGTTGCGAGGTTCTTGTTTGTTTTTGTAGGTGCGAGGGACTTGTGAGGAGCCTCCTACTGGATTGATACCTTGGTTCTCAAAACTAAGGGAAATACTTATGCTACTTTGTTGCACCACCCTTTCCTCTTCAAGGGAAAACCAACATAGTGCTCAAGAGGTAGCACAAGTCCATCTTAAACACTGAAGAAAACGACCTCCCCAACTCTATTGACAAGAGCGTTGACGACTATGCTCCCACCTATTGCTTCATGGCAAAAGGTTCCAAGGTACTCAAACATTCCCCCTCTGAATCCAGTGAGGATGAATCTAATGATAATCTCAAACCTAGCTATTTAAAACTTGCTAAAATTGCTGTCAAACAACAAAAGGCCTTGGAAAAGATTCAAATCTGCTAGACAAAAGCAATGACCTGTTGGGTGAGGAATTGAATCGATGTAAGACTTTGACTGATAATCTTCAGAGACTTCAGTCTAAGTTTTACAACCTTCAAAGTCATCATAACACTCTCTTATCTGATCATGAGAAGCTTTCTTATGAATTTCTTCAGAGAAAGCAAGATCTTGAGAAGTTAAAAGTGAGTTATGAGGGTCTTCAGAAGGAAAATGATTCATTGCTTGCTCAACAGATCAGTTCCGCTCAGGAAGAATTTATTCCACCATGTCTGAAATGCATTGAGCATGAATCTGCTAATTCTTCATGTGAATGTTCAAATGCTTCTATTGCTGCAAATTCTTCAATTGTCTCTATGGTCACAAATTCCTCATCTGAGGATACCACAAGTATCACTGACGATAATGCAGGGTTGAAGGAATTGTATGTGACAGGCATATACAAAAGCCTCAAAGGGCATCAGACTCTCTGTGATGTTCTCAAAAATCAGATCTTGAACAGGAACCCTTGGAAGAAGGTATTGCCTTTGAGAGGAAACTCAATGCTGATGGGACCTACTAGAAACCTGTGCAGTACCCCAAAACCTCATGGGTTGGTGTGAAGGGACCTTTTGTAGATCCATGCACTTTATCTGGCTTTACCTGTGAATCTTCATATTCCTCTGATGAGTCATTTGACTCCAACTATAAACTGTTCAAGAATCAGAATGATGAAGTATTTGCTCGATATGTTGGAACTAACTGCATGAACGCTCCCCCTATGAAGAAAATCTGGGTTCCCAAAAGTGCCTTGAAAATCTTCTGGTGAATGTCATCATGACACCACCTATGAAGAATAGGAACCCCAGATCCAATTCTTCATATGGATCAAAATCTTCATATGGATCCAAGTCCTCTTATGGACCGAATTCTTCATCTGGATCAAATGCCTCACGTGGATCCAACTCCTCATATAAACATCATCATGCTCTAACACTTCTATTTCGCAGGGAAAGTCTAAAGGCTATGAATATGTGCATTATTCTTCAAATCATTATGTTCATAAGTCCTCGAAGAATTTCTCTGCTTATTCATATGCTTATCCTAACACCTCTTCTGTGAAACGAATTGCACTGGCTTCAATGCCATCCTTTTCTTATGGAGCTCGCAGAATGATGAACTCTTTTCCACCCTTCTAGATGTGGGTGGTGAAGAAAAAGAACTAATCTCTTATGCAGGGTCAGGTCTCCAGACGAACTTAATCGTCTGAAGAATTTGCTGGAGACCTGAATGTGCTTGAATGGACGCAAGCTAATCATGGAGAAATGAATTACTCATTTCTCATGTCCTCATATTGCTATATCTGTTATTGTTGATTTAATTGATATCATATTCTTCACTGATGAAGTATATGGGTTCATAAGTTGCACTAATTCATCTGCAGGATGAACAACCCAAAGCTACTGAGTGGGTCCTCGATAGTGGATGTACAAATCACATGACCGGTGACATGAACTTATTGATGGACACTGCTTTATCTCCATCTCATCTGAACCATATCACCTACACTACCAAAGGCAAAAGCAAGGTGTTGGGTCTAGGTAGGGTTGCAATCTCAAAGGATAGACACGTGGACAAAGTCATGCTTGTCGGGTCCTTAGGATTCAACCTCATGTCTGTCTCAATGCTTTGTGATCTTGATATGGTTGTCGTCTTTGGCAAATATCGTTGCATTGTGCTAATGGAATCTAACTATTCCAAAGTCTTCGAAGGCTTTAGGAGAGGAGACTTGTACATTGTTGATTTCTCTGCAGGATCACAGCTTGCCACATGTCTACTTGCAAAAGCTTCAAAAGGATGGTTATGGCATCGACGACTTGGTCATGTTGGGATGAGGAACTTGCATACACTCGCGAAGAAGAAGCATGTCATTGGCATCGAGGGTGTCAAATTCCTAAAAGCTCATCTTTGTGGGGCTGGTGAGGCTAGAAAGATAACTAGATCCAAGCATCCCACAAAGACTATCATGACGACTTCTCGTCCCATTGAATTACTTCACATGGATCTCTTTGGCCCTGCTCATTATGCCATGTTCACTAATTCTGCATCATATATGGCTTTGTCATTATTGATGATCATTCTTGTTATATCTGGGTGCATACCATCACTTACAAAAATGAAGTACAGGAAGTCTTCAACCGAGTTTCCTCAAGAGCATCTACGAACTTCGGTGTGAAGATCAAGCATACCAGGAGTGATAGCGGAACCGAGTTCAAGAACACTTGTCTCGATGAATATCTTGATATACTTGGTATTACTCACGAGTTATCTGCTCCCTATACTCCTCGGCAAAACGGCGTCGTGGAGCGCAAGAACAGAACTATTGTTCAGATGGCTCGCACGATGCTTGATGAATACAAGACTCTGCAGCATTTTTGGCCAGATGCTATTGATACTGCATGCCACATCATCAATAGAGTATATCTTCACAAATTCTTCAAAAAGACTTCATATGAAATCTTCACTGACAAGAAACGCAATGTAAGTTACTTCAAAGTCTTCAATGCTAAATGCTGGATTAGAGATCCTCACCACCACTCTCAATTTGCACCGAAAGCACATGAGGGTTTTATGCTTGGTTACGGAAAGGACTCGCACACCTACAGAGTCTTCAACCCCTATCATCACAAGGTTGTTGAAACTATAGATGTGTGGTTCGATGAAACTAATGGCTCTCAAAGAGAGCACCCACCTCCTGTGCTAGATGAAATGTCAACCGAGGAATCCATCAAGTTCAAAGCTACTGAGGATGTCATCCCTACTGAAGAATCTGCTGAAGAAGTCATTCCGGACCGTGAAGAAAATCATGCTGGTGCTACTGATGAAAACGGCCCCAAAGAAATTGCTGGGCCAAATCAAAGTCGTCAACCTGCTCATCCTCGCGTTGCAAACGAAGTGCAGATTGAGAGAATCATCAACGACATCAATGCACCAGGTCCTCTCGCGCGCTCAAAAGCTTCACATTTGTCTAACTTTTGTGGGTATTTTGCATTTGTCTCTATCACAGAGCCCACCAAAGTTGATGAAGCATTCATGGCATCTGAGTGGATTCAAGCTATGCAAGATGAATTGCATCAATTTGAGCTCCACAATGTATGGGAGCTTGTCAAGCGACCAGACCCATGCAAGCACAATATCATCAGCACCAAATGGATATACCACAACAAACAAGATGAAAATGGCCTTGTGGTGAGGAATAAGTCTCGTCTTGTAGATCAAGGCTACACACAGGTTGAAGGAATTGATTTCGATGAAACTTTTGCACCTATTGCTAGACTTGAGGCTATTCGCATCTTTCTTGCTTATGATAACCATCATAATATCATCTTACATCAAATGGATGTGAAAAGTGCATTCCTCAATGGTAAGCTTGAGGAAGAAGTATATTTTGCTCAACCACCAGGTTTTCAGGATCCAAAATTTCCATATCACGTCTACAGACTCAACAAGGCCCTCTATGGCCTCAAGCAAGCACCTCAGGCGTGGTATGATACTTTGAAGGAATTCCTCATGAAGAAAGGCTTCAAACCTGGTTCACTTGACCCAACACCAAAGCATATGATGATGAATTATTCGTGTGCCAAATATACGTTGATGATATTATCTTTGGTTGTACTAAGCAATGTTACAGTGATGAATTTGCCTATATGATGAGTGAGGAATATCAAATGTCCATGATGGGAGAGTTGAAATTCTTCTTAGGTCTTGAAATTAGTCAACAACACAATGGCATATTCATATCCCAGGAGAAATACCTCAAGGATGTGTTGAGGAAATTTGGCATGCAAGACTGCAAAGGCATCAAAATCCCTATGCCCACAAATGGCCATCTATGCACCGATGAAAATGGTAAAGACTTCAATCAAAAGGTATACCGCTCCATGATTGGCTCTTTATTGTATCTATGTGCATCTAGGCTGGATATTATGCTTAGTGTTTGCACGTGTGCCCGATTTCAAGCTACACCGAAGGAATCACACCATAAGGCTGGGAAGCATATTCTTCGATATCTAGCTCACACTACAACTCTTGGATTATGGTATCCCAAGGGCTCTTCTTTTGATCTCATTGGATATTCTGATTCTGACTATGTTGTTGATCGGGTGGATCACAAGTCAACATCAGGCAGATGTCATATCCTCGGACATTCCTTGGTATGTTGGTCCTCGAAGAAGCAGAACTGTGTATCACTCTCTAGTGTTGAAGCTGAGTACATTGCTGCTGGATCTTGCTGTGCTCAATTTCTATGGACGAAGCAAACCCTCAAGGACTATGGCATCAATGTGAAGAATGTGCCACTCTACTGCGACAATGAGAGTGCTATCAAGATTGCTCACAACCCAGTTCAGCACTCAAAGGCAAAGCACATCCAGATTCGTCATCATTTTCTTCGTGACCATGTGTTGAAGGGCGACATCTCCATCGTCCACGCGAATACTGTAGATCAGCTGGCCAATATCTTCACAAAGCCATTTGATGAGATGAGATTTAGCAAATTGTGGTGTGTGCTAAATATCTTAGAATCTTCGAATGTTCTTTGAAAAGGACACACATCCTAACACTTATGCAAATTTGATGACTTAGATGTGCAACACACGAAGTAACGTTTTTCTTCAATCAATGAAGACGAACCCTCTAAGTGTGAAGAAATTAATGAAGAATTAGATTCTCAGAACCGTGCAACAATTCTACGCGGTGTCTGAAATCATCATTCTTATATGGTGGGTAATGCCACCAACCAAAGTTCAAAATCTTCAATTTGAACTTTGCAATTTCCTCAGTCTTTCCGTCTTTGTTCTTCATAGCTATATGGTGGATCTGAATATTAATGCCACGATAAGGAAAAATACATTGAGAAATATGCTAGGTAGCATTCCACATCAAAAATTCTGTTTTTATCATTTACCTACTCGAGGACAAGAAGGAATTAAGCTTGGGGATCCTTTATACGTCTCCAGCATATCTACAATTTTTGATTGCTCCATGCTTTTATATTACCCGTTTTGGATGTTTACGGGCATTACTTTACACTTTTATATCATTTTGGGACTAACCTACTAACCGGACGCCCAACCCAATGTAACATCCCAAATTTTCAATTTGGAATGTTATACATAGATCATCATTGCATATCATATTTTTGATGCATCGTTGGCTCGATCCTAGAAATTCTATGCAACTCAAGGACCCACGGAGAGAGTTGGGGATTTCGTTATTTTCTTATTTGAGTTTTTCTCAAATTTTGAAAATAGGATCATTGGTTTTATTTATTTTATCTTCAATTATTTCTACTACCAAAAATTCAGAGAGGGAATAAAATGACTTTCCCAAAATAAAGAAATAATGAAGATTTAATTAAAAAAATCAAATAAGATTTATTTTGGAGTTTTTCGCCTATTATTTGAAATTAGGAAAAATGTGCGTTTTTCAAAATTGCATTTAGGCCCCAAATAAATGTTCATCTTGTCCGGCTTGGTTTTAGAAGCCGGGGAAAATTTATTTCGGGAATTTTGGAGACCATTTAGTATTTCTTTTATTTTTCTTCTGCGTGAAATTATTTAAAAAAACGCGAACCGCCTTTGGGCCGTGCCCGAGCGGGACTGCGCCCGGGGGCGCCTTTAAATAGCGCCGCCCCGAGCCCTCCAGGCCCGTCAGCCACCCGCGTCCCGCCAGCCCAGCCGCCGCCGCCGCCGGCCCACTCGCTAAAACCCTAACCCTAGCCGCCAGCCGCCGCCGCCGCCGCCGGCCCACTCGCTGAAACCCTAACCCTAGCCGCCAGCCGCCGCCCGCCGCCGCTGGACTCCGCCGCCGCCGCCGGAGCATTGCCGGACTTCGCCGCCGCCGCCGAGGTTCGTCGCCGCCTCGATTCGCGTGTCGCCGTTTTTTTTTTATAAAAACCGAGCAGTTTTTCTTCGTTTTTTTCGGTTTATTTTATTAGATCGGTTTTATTTTCGATTTAGTTTATTTAGCGAGTGTTCGCTCGTTCGTTCGTTTTAACGAACGTTCTTGTCAGATTTGTTTAGTCAACGAACGTTCGTTCGTCAGCCTGTTCGTCGTTTTTCTTTTTCTCGGATTTAGTCCGCGATTTTTCTGATCGCGATTCCTGATCCGATTTTCGTTTTAGTATAACTTTTCGCTCATTTATCGGAATCAGGCGATTCAAGCGCCTGGAGTTTCGTCTCGAAACCTTCTTTCCGAATAATCAACTTCAACAAGTTTTTGCTTCTGTAAAATTTGACTTAGATCCAGATTAGTAAAATGAAGTTGTTTTCTTTCGCCGTTTGACTTTCGTTGCTTTGTTTGATTTGGTTCTTTTTGCAAACCGGAGTTCTTAAGTTGAACATTCTGGTTAGATCTTTTATTCGAGTTTTACCAGTGCATTAGATGAGTACTTATTGTATGTTTGTTTGTTTGTTTGTCTGCGATAGAATACCCGGAGTGCGCCGCCTGTTACTTTGATTCTCTAGGTTTTGCGGATCATCTACAAGGCAAGTAACACTTTGATCATACCTTTTTTACTACCCAGTTTTATGCATTAGATCAATCCTCAAACATTGCATGAATAGGATCTAATTAAATTGTGGGATGGGAAGTAGTTGAGGTAGTACCTATTACCTGTTTTATTATCAAACCTTTAGGAGTTACTTCTACGTTTGCTTATTATGCCATGCTATGCTAGTAGACGAGGATTGGGTGAGTGTATCCATGACAGATGTGAGTTTGTTAATCAATGGTTTATTTAAGGTGGCAACTTAAACACACATCTGGGTGGATTGAGGCACCTGGTTTCTATCAGGACTTGCCTGTATTTCTTCGGACCGCCACCCAGGCTCAAAGGGATCATGAGATTATTCAAACTAGAAACTTCCGTGTGCAGCCACAAGCCATTATGGGCTCTGGCATAGTTGATTAAGTTGTGCGAACTCTTACGGGTAGACTAGCAGATGTAGGGGAAAGTAGGTGTACCGGTCTACCCACATGTAAGGTGCTAGCGCTTCCGAAAGACTATGTCTCGGTCATCCGTTTCTCAAACATCATGTAGTGTGAGGAATCAAACGAAGGCGATCGAGTCTTGTGGGGGAAAGTGCAGAAACCTCTGCAGAGTGTATGAACTAATGATGGTTAGCCGTGTCCCCGGTTATGGACATCTTGAGTATCTAGTACCTGGATATCATGTGAATCTCATCACGATACTCTAATTTAATATTGTTGGGTTTAATGAGTACTTTTAATTGGGATTGAGAATGCTGTCAACCATTCTCAATGTTTAACAACCACCATGATAGTTAAATAAATTTATTCCTTTGTAGTAGGGAAAAAATGGCTTTATGCAAAACTGTAACCATAGAGCTTTTACACCAGCCAAATTGCATGTAGTGTAGCTTATTCCATTGTTATTCTCTATGTGTTACATTGCCAGCATATTCCATGTGCTGACCCGTTTTCGGGCTGCAACGTTTCATGTTGCAGACTTTTCAGACGACGAGTAAGGTGCTTTTAGGTCGTAGTTCTATACTCAGTGATGCCGTTGGAGTTGATGGACTCGCTTATCTTCCAAGTCTTCCGCTGTTATCGTTTTTAATATGGCCTTAAGCCATATTTATTTTAATAAGTTCTCTTTTGAGACATACGATGTAATAAGTGTGTGATTGCTACTCTGTTATAAATCCTCCAAGTACTGTGTGGTGTCAGCATTACTGATCCAGGGATGACACTGAGCACAGAGATCAAACTGTTTGAGGTCTGGTCGCTACAAGGTGGTATTAGAGCACACGCTGACTATAGGACACGGCCACTAAGCTAAAGCCCTAGATCACTACTCTTTCTTTCCCTTTCTGACTCCTCATCTTTTCTATTCTTTAGGATGGCGGATGCAAGGATCAAGTTCGCACAACCAGATGGGAATTCACCTTTTGGATGTCACTTGAAGGAAGCCACTAGATACCTGAACATAGGAGTACCAAGCTTCACTGGGACTTTCAACGCCACTTTACCCGAAGAGGAGCGCTGGAGGATTCAAGTCTACATTCCAGGAAGGACATTTGCACCAGTCACGGAGCCAATAGAGTTTACCTTTGATGTACCAACATGGAACCTGGGAAAAAGCATGGCAGCTCACATCGCCATGGGACGAATTGGAGAAGTTTACTACAACGATCTCAAGAATACTATCTACCATATTTGTGGGCGCCGAAATGAGCATTGGGAGATGATCACTACCAGGAAGGACAGATCAATCATAGCTTATATTCAGGAGTTAAACCAACACATCCGACGCCAGGAAAATCAGATGTGCGCAGATATGGAGGATCTGCAGAAGGCTATGACCAAGATCAAGGAGCTGGAAGAAGAACTCAAGGCTACACGTAAAGACTATATGGAAGAAATCGTCGCTCTAGTAAGACAGAACGGTGACCTTAAGGAGAAGATTGGAGTATTCATGGGAGGATCAGCACCTAGAGAGGAAGAGGATGAACCTACTTGCCCAGATAATTATATTATCATCAACGACACCGACTCGGATCCCGACGACAGCGATGATGACTATGTTGATGAAGCTGGAACAGATATCATGGAATCCTCATCGGAGCAGTTTTTCTAGTTGACCACCATAATAGTAGTAGAATTTTCCACCATTTAATTAGTTTTAGTCCAACCACTTTTGTAACGATAGTTAGACCGTTGTATGCCCTTGTTTGAATTGATTGAAATGATATTATGTGTTTTGTCTCATGTGCATATGTGTAGTGTTATCTCACTAGACCTCATTCTATTCTTAACTCTCCCCTTTAAACCCTCAGATGCCTCCGAGACGCGACCCCGAGTTTGTTTTTCCGCCAGAGATCACTCAGTTGATTCAGCAGCAGAATACCTTGATTCAAACATTGGTACAGAACCAAGGCAACAACAACAACAACCCACCACCACCACCACCTGTTGACCATCTGGCATGTTTCTTAAGGTTGAATCCGCCGGTGTTTTCCAGTAGCACCGAGCCAATAGTAGCAGATGATTGGCTCCGTAAGATAGGGAGGGAGTTGACCACTGCAGGATGCACGGATGGAGAAAAGGTGATGTTTGCCGCACATCAGCTTGACGGACCCGCAACAGCATGGCGGGAGAATTTTACAGCCACTTACCCTGTAGACACTGTCACATGGAATCAGTTTCAGCAAGCTTTTCATACTGCCCATGTTTCAGCAGGAGCTATGGCCATGAAGAAGCGTGAGTTTTGCAACTTACGCCAAGGAGGACGAACATTTGGCCAGTATGTGGATGATTTTAGTAAGCTAGCACGTTATGCCCCAGATGACGTTGCTACGGATGCAGCTAAGCAGGAGAAGTTTCTAGAAGGACTGAATGATGAGCTGAGCATGCAGTTGATGGTAGCGACTTTCAATAACTACCAGGAGTTAGTAGATCGTGCTCTTATGATTGAAGGGAAGCAGCAGCAGATTGACAATCGTAAGAGAAAGTATGCACAGGGAAAGTACAATTTTGGAGCTCAGCAGAAACCACGCTTTACCCCAAAGTCAGGAGGACACTTTCAGCATACTCATGGAGGAGGAAGCTCGCACAATCATAATGGCACAAAGAATGGAAACGGGAATGGAGGAAGCAATGGACAAAACCGCACCAACCCGTCAACACCATCCAAGGCAGACCTGAGTCATATCACTTGTTATAAGTGCCGTAAGACTGGGCATTATGCAAATGACTGCCCGGAAGCCCAAAATGGAAATGGCAATGGAAGCTCAGGAAAGAAGCCAAACCCTTTCAACAGGGGGCAAGTGAACCATGTTACCGTGGAGGAGGTTGAAGCCCAGCCAGACGCAGTAATAGGTAAGTTTTTGGTTAAGGCATTTACTGCAGTTGTTCTTTTCGATACTGGTGCATCGCATTCATACATATCAAGGGGATTTGTGGATAAGTTTAGCCTGCCCACTAAGATTATTAAGACACCTATGCTAGTGAGTTCACCGGGAGCTGAGTTTATGGTCAGTCAAGGATGCTTTCAGGTGCCATTAAGTATAGGAAGGCATGTTTTCCCAACGGATTTAATTATATTAGAATCCCAAGGTTTGGATGTTATTCTTGGTATGGATTGGTTGTCAATGTATGGAGGGAACATTGATTGCGCCAGTAAGTCGATTTTGCTTATGACACCAGAAGGAAGAAAAATCAAGTATGTATCACGGCATGAGCCAAGAAGAGCACATGTAAATTCCTTATCAGGAGTTGTGCAGGAGGAAGTACCAGTGGTAAAGGATTTCCCCGATGTATTTCCAGAAGAGTTGCCAGGCATGCCACCGGATAGAGACATTGAGTTCTTAATTGAACTACTACCAGGCACTGGGCCTATATCCAAGAGACCGTACAGGATGCCAGCCCAAGATTTGGAGGAAATTAAGAAGCAGATTAAGGAATTGTTAGACAAAGGTTTTATTCGCCCAAGTTCTTTGCCTTGGGGATCGCCAGTACTTCTGGTGGAGAAGAAGGATGGATCATTAAGAATGGTTGTTGATTATCGCGGATTGAATGAAGTAACAATCAAGAACAAGTACCCACTACCAATGATCAATGATCTGTTTGATCGGTTGCAAGGAGCTAAGGTGTTTTCCAAGATTGATTTGCGATCAGGATACCATCAATTGAAGATTCGGGAGCAAGATATACCGAAGACAGCTTTTACCACCAGGTATGGGCTGTATGAGTATACCGTTATGTCATTTGGTCTGACTAATGCCCCAGCCTATTTTATGAACATGATGAACAAGGTGTTTATGGAGTTTTTGGATAAGTTCGTCGTGGTGTTCATTGATGATATTTTGGTTTACTCTAAGAATGAAGAGGAACATAAGGAACATTTGCGTATGGTACTTGAGAATCTCAGAGAACATCAGCTATACGCCAAGTTCAGCAAGTGTGAGTTTTGGTTGAAAGAAGTTGGATTCCTCGGACATGTTATATCCGGAGAAGGTATTGCAGTAGACCCCACTAAAGTTGTCACTGTGACAAACTGGGAAGCACCAGCAACAGTTGGAGAAATCCGGAGTTTCCTTGGACTCGCAGGATACTGCCGGAGATTCATTGAAAATTTCTCGAAGATTGCGAAGCCTATGACAGAGTTGTTGAAGAAGGATACTAAGTTCATTTGGACTGAGGAGTGTGAGGCTAGATTCCAAGAGTTGAAGAAACGTTTGGTTACCTCACCAGTATTAATCCTGCCAGATCAGACTAAGGATTATGAAGTGTATTGTGACGCTTCACGTCGAGGACTTGGAGCAGTGCTTATGCAGGAGGGAAGAGTTGTTTCGTATGCTTCACGACAACTTAAGCCTCATGAGTTGAATTATGCTACTCATGATTTGGAGTTAGCAACCGTAGTGCATGCACTGAAAACATGGAGACATTTTCTCATTGGAAATCATTGTGAGGTGTACACGGATCACAAGAGTTTGAAGTACATCTTCACGCAGAAGGAGTTAAATCTCAGGCAGAGGGGATGGTTGGAGCTTATTAAGGATTATGATATGAGATTGCATTATCACCCCGGGAAAGCTAACGTTGTAGCAGACGCGTTGAGCCGCAAGAGCCATGTCAATACACTAATGATGGGAGGAATACCCAAGGAGTTAGCCGAGGATCTTCATGATCTATGTTTGGAAATAGTTCCGAGAGGCTACGTAGCAGCAATGGAGATTCAGTCTACGTTGATGGATAAAATCAGAGAAGCTCAAAAGACAGATAAGGAAGTTGCCTCTATAAAGGAGAAAATGAGCGAAGGGAAGGCTAAGGGATTTCGCGTGGATGACTACGATACCCTACGATTTGAGGACCGTGTTTATGTGCCCAATGACCCGGAGATCAGGAAGTTGATTCTGCAAGAGGCACATGATTCACCATATTCGATTCACCCCGGGAATACCAAGATGTATTTGGATTTGAAGGAAACTTTCTGGTGGACCGGAATGAAGAAAGATATTGCAGAGTATGTAGCAGTTTGTGATGTATGTCAGAGGGTGAAGGCAGGACATCAAAAGCCAGCGGGATTGTTGCAGCCATTGCCTATACCCGGATGGAAGTGGGATAAAGTAGGCATGGATTTCATCACGGGATTGCCCAGGACTCGTTCAGGCTATGACTCGATTTGGGTTGTAGTCGATCGTTTGACGAAGGTAGCTCATTTCATTCCAGTAAAGACTACCTACAGCGGTGCCAAATTGGCTAAGATATACATGACAAGGATTGTATGTTTTCATGGACTTCCAAGGAGTATCGTATCAGATAGAGGAACCCAATTCACCTCAAAGTTCTGGAAGCAGTTGCACGAAACATTGGGAACCAGGCTGGAGTTTAGCACAACTTTCCATCCGCAGACAGATGGACAGACCGAGAGAGTCAATCAGATTTTGGAGGATATGCTTAGAGCTTGTGTGTTGGATTATGGATCAAGTTGGGATGACAACTTGCCGTACGCGGAGTTTTCTTACAACAACAGTTATCAATCCAGTTTGAAGATGGCTCCTTTCGAAGCCTTGTACGGAAGAAGGTGCAGAACCCCGTTGTTGTGGGATGAGGTTGGAGACCACCAGTTGTTTGGACCGGATTTGATTAAGGAGTCTGAACAGAAAGTAAAGTTGATCCGCGACAGGCTCAAGGTAGCTCAGTCAAGGTAGAAGAGCTATGCAGATTCAAAACGCAAGGAGACAGGACACGAATTCGGAGACAGAGTTTATCTTCAAGTATCTCCACTTCGAGGAGTTAAGCGTTTTGGAGTTAAAGGAAAGTTAGCGCCACGATTTGTGGGGCCATACAAGGTTTTGTAACGCATGGGAGAAGTAGCGTACAAGTTGGAATTACCTGAGGGATTGTCAGGAGTTCACGATGTGTTCCATGTTTCACAGTTGAAGAAGTGTCACGCAGAGATGTCTGATTTACCACTGAGAGATACTGTGCCACTGGAAGCAATTCAATTGAAGGATGATTTGACTTATGAAGAGAAACCAGTTAGAATTCTGGATTATGCCAGTCGAGTTACCCGCAGTAAAGTTATCAAGTTTTGTAAAGTTCAGTGGAGCCACCACACCGAGGAGGAAGCCACCTGGGAACGGGAGGAAGATCTGCTCAAGGACCACCCTCACCTATTTGCTAGCCAACCCGAATCTCGAGGGCGAGATTCATATTAAGGGGGGTAGGTTTGTAACATCCCAAATTTTCAATTTGGAATGTTATACATAGATCATCATTGCATATCATATTTTTGTTGCATCGTTGGCTCGATCCTAGAAATTCTATGCAACTCAAGGACCCACGAAGATAGTTGGGGATTTCGTTATTTTCTTATTTGAGTTTTTCTCAAATTTTGAAAATAGGATCATTGATTTTATTTATTTTATCTTCAATTATTTCTACTACCAAAAATTCAGAGAGGGAATAAAATGACTTTCCCAAAATAAAGAAATAATGAAGATTTAATAAAAAAATCAAATAAGATTTATTTTGGAGTTTTTCGCCTTTTATTTGAATTTAGGAAAAAGTGCGCTTTTCAAAATTGCATTTAGGCCCCAAATAAATGTTCATCTTGTCCGGCTTGATTTTAGAAGCCGGGGAAATTTTATTTCGGGAATTTTGGAGACCGTTTAGTATTTTCTTTTTATTTTTCTTCTGCGCGAAATTATTTTAAAAAAAACGCGAACCGCCTTTGGGCCGTGCCCGAGCGGGACTCCGCCCGGGGGCGCCTTTAAATAGCGCCGCCCGAGCCCCCCCAGGCCCGTCAGCCACCCGCGTCCCGCCAGCCCAGCCGCCGCCGCCGCTGGCCCACTCGCCAAAACCCTAACCCTAGCCGCCAGCCGCCGCTGCCCGCCGCCGCCGGACTCCGCCGCCGCCGCCGCCGCCGCCGAGGTTCGCCGCTGCCTCGATTCGCGTGTCACCGGTTTTTTTATAAAAACCAAGCAGTTTTTTTCTTCGTTTTTTTTGGTTTATTTTATTAGATCGGTTTTATGTTCGGTTTAGTTTATTTAGCGAGCGTTCGCTCGTTCGTTCGTTTTAACGAACGTACTCGTCAGATCTGTTTAGTCAACGAACGTTCGTTCGTCAGCCTGTTCGTCGTTTTTCTTTTTCTCGGATTTAATCCGCGATTTTTCTGATCGCGAATCCTGATCCGATTTTCGTTTTAGTATAACTTTTCGCTCGTTTATCGGAATCAGGCGATTCAAGCGCCTGGAGTTTCGTCTCGAAACCTTCTTTCCGAATAATCAACTTCAACAAGTTTTTGCTTCTGTAAAATTTGACTTAGATCCAGATTAGTAAAACGAAGATGTTTTCTTTCGCCGTTTGACTTTCGTTGCTTTGTTTGATTTGGTTCTTTTTGCAAACCGGAGTTCTTAAGTTGAACATTTTGGTTAGATCTTTTATTCGAGTTTTACCAGTGCATTAGATGAGTAATTATTGTATGTTTGTTTGTTTGCTTGTCTGCGATAGAATACCCGGAGTGCGCCGCCTGTTACTTCGAGTCTCTAGGTTTTGCGGATCATCAGCAAGGCAAGTAACACTTTGATCATACCTTTTCTACTACCCAGTTTTATGCATTAGATCAATCCTCAAACACTGCATGAATAGGATCTAATTAAATTGTGGGATGGGAAGTAGTTGAGGTAGTACCTATTACCTGTTTTATTATCAAACCTTTGGGAGTTACTTCTACGTTTGCTTATTATGCCATGCTATGCAAGTAGACGAGGATTGGGTGAGTGTATCCATGACAGATGTGAGTTTGTTAATCAATGGTTTATTTAAGGTGGCAACTTAAACACACATCTGGGTGGATTGAGGCACCTGGTTTCTATCAGGACTTTCCTGTATTTCTTCGGACGGCCACCCAGGCTCAAAGGGATCATGAGATTATTCAAACTAGAAACTTCTGTGTGCAGCCACAAGCCATTATGGGCTCTGGCATAGTTGATTAAGTTGTCCGAACTCTTACGGGTAGACTAGCAGATGTAGGGGAAAGTAGGTGTACCGGTCTACCCACATGTAAGGTGCTAGCGCTTCCGAAAGACTATGTCTCGGTCATCCGTTTCTCAAACATCATGTAGTGCGAGGAATCAAACGGAGGCGATCGAGTCTTGTGGGGAAAAGTGCGCAAACCTCTGCAGAGTGTATAAACTAATCATGGTTAGCCGTGTCCCCGGTTATGGACATCTTGAGTATCTAGTACCTGGATATCATGTGAATCTCATCATGATACTCTAATTTAATATTGTTGGGTTTAATGAGTACTTTTAATTGGAATTGAGAATGCTGTCAACCATTCTCAATGTTTAACAACCACCATGATAGTTAAATAAATTTATTCCTTTGCAGTAGGGAAAAAATGGCTTTATGCAAAACTGTAACCATAGAGCTTTTACACCAGCCAAATTGCATGTAGTGTAGCTTATTCCATTGCTATTCTCTATGTGTTACATTGCCAGCATATTCCATGTGCTGACCCGTTTTCGGGCTGCAACGTTTCATGTTGCAGACTTTTCAGACGACGAGTAAGGTGCTTTTAGGTCGTGGTTCTATACTCAGTGATGCCCTTGGAGTTGATGGACTCACTTATCTTCCAAGTCTTCCACTGTTATCGTTTTTAATATGGCCTTAAGCCATATTTATTTTAATAAGTTCTCTTTTGAGACATACGATGTAATAAGTGTGTGATTGCTACTCTGTTATAAATCCTCCAAGTACTGTGTGGTGTCAGCATTACTGATCCAGGGATGACACTGAGCACAGAGATCAGACTGTTTGAGGTCTGGTCGCTACACCCAAATTGTTGTTTTTTGCCTATTTCAGTGTTTCGAAGAAAAGGAATATCAAACGGAGTCCAAACAGGATGAAACCTTCGGGAGCGATCTTTTTGGAACAAATGCAAACAAAGAGACTTCGAGTGGACGTTGAGAAGCAGTCGGGGCGGCCACGAGGGTGCCCAGCGCGCCCTAGGGGGTTAGGCGCGCCCCCCACCCTCGTGGGCCCCTCATGGCTCCACCGACCTACTTCTTCCTCCTATATATATACACGTACCCCGAGAACATCCAGGAGCACCACGAAAACCTAATTCCACTGCCGCAACCTTCTGTATCCGCGAGATCCCATCTTGGAGCCTTCGCCGATGCTCCGCCGGAGGGGGAATCGACCATGGAGTGCCTCTTCATCATCACCAAGGCCTCTCCGATGGGTTGTGATTAGTTAACCACAGACCTTCGGGTCCATAGTTATTAGCTAGATGGCTTTTTATCTCTCTTTGAATCTCAATACAAAGTTCTCCTCGATCTTCTTGGAGATCTATTCGATGTAATTCTTTTTTGCGGTGTGTTTGTCGAGATCCGATGAATTGTGGGTTATGATCAAGTTTATCTATGAGAAATATTTGAATTTCCTCTGAATTATTTTATGTATGATTTGTTATCTTTGCAAGTCTCTTCGAGTTATCAGTTTGGTTTGGCCTACTAGATTGTCCTTTCTTTGCAATGGGAGAAGTGCTTAGCTTTGGGTTCAATCTTGCGGTGTCCTTTCCCTATGACAGCAGGGGCAGCAAGGCACGTATTGTATTGTTGCCATCGAGGATAAAAAGATGGGGTTTATATCATATTGTTTGAGTTTATCCCTCTACATCATGTCATCTTGCCTAATGCGTTACTCTGTTCATATGAACTTAATACTCTAGATGCATGCTGGATAGCGGTCGATGTTTGGAGTAATAGTAGTAGATGCAAAATCGTTTCGATCTACTTGTCGCGGATGTGATGCCTATATGCATGATCATGCCTAGATAATCTCATAACTATGCACTTTTCTATCAATTGCTCGACAGTAATTTGTTGACCCACCGTAATACTTATGCTATGTTGAGAGAAGCCACTAGTGAAACCTATGGCCCCTGGGTCTATCTTTTATCATATAAGTTTCCAATCTATCTTTATTTTGCAATCTTTACTTTCCAATCTATATCATAAAAATACCAAAAATATTTATCTTATCTTATTATCTCTATCAGATCTCACTTTCGCAAGTGGCCATGAAGGGATTGACAACCCCTTTATCGCGTTGGTTGCGAGGTTCTTGTTTGTTTGTGTAGGTGCGAGGGACTTGTGAGGAGCCTCCTACTGGATTGATACCTTGGTTCTCAAAACTAAGGGAAATACTTACCCTACTTTGTTTCACCACCCTTTCCTCTTCAAGGGAAAACCAACATAGTGCTCAAGAGGTAGCACAAGTCCATCTTCAACACTGAAGAAAACGACCTCCCCAACTCTGCTGACAAGAGGGTTGACGACTATGTTCCCACCTATTGCTTCATGGCAAAAGGTTCCAAGGTACTCAAACATTCCCCTTCTGAATCCAGTGAGGATGAATCTAATGATAATCTCAAACCTAGCTATTTAAAACTTGCTAAAATTGCTGTCAAACAACAAAAGGCCTTGGAAAAGATTCAAAACTGCTAGACAAAAGCAATGACCTGTTGGGTGAGGAATTGAATCGATGTAAGACTTTGACTGATAATCTTCAGAGACTTCAGTCTAAGTTTGACAACCTTCAAAGTCATCATAACACTCTCTTATCTGATCATGAGAAGCTTTCTTATGAATTTCTTCAGAGAAAGCAAGATCTTGAGAAGTTAAAAGTGAGTTATGAAGATCTTCAGAAGGAAAACGATTCATTGCTTGCTCAAGAGATCAGTTCCGCTCAGGAAGAATTTATTACACCATGTCTGAAATGCATTGAGTGTGAATCTTCTAATTCTTCACGTGAATGTTCAGATGCTTCTATTGCTGCAAATTCTTCAATTGTCTCTATGGTCACAAATTCCTCATCTGAGGATACCACAAGTATCACTGACGATAATGCAGGGTTGAAGGAATTGTATGTGACAGGCATATACAAAAGCCTCAAAGGGCATCAGACTCTCTGTGATGTTCTCAAAAATCAGATCTTGAACAGGAACCCTTGGAAGAAGGTATTGCCTTTGAGAGGAAACTCAATGCTGATGGGACCTACTAGAAACCTGTGCAGTACCCCAAAACCTCATGGGTTGCTGTGAAAGGACCTTCTGTAGATCCATGCACTTTATCTAGCTTTACCTGTGAATCTTCATATTCCTCTCATGAGTCATTTGACTCCAACTATAAACTGTTCAAGAATCAGAATGATGAAGTATTTGCTCGATATGTTGGAACTAACTGCAGGAACGCTCCCCCTATGAAGAAAATCTGGGTTCCCAAAAGTGCCTTGAAAATCTTCTGGTGAATGTCATCATGACACCACCTATGAAGAATAGGAACCCCAGATCCAATTCTTCA
Organism: Triticum dicoccoides; assembly: GCF_002162155.2. Lineage (NCBI taxonomy): Eukaryota > Viridiplantae > Streptophyta > Magnoliopsida > Poales > Poaceae > Triticum > Triticum dicoccoides. The sequence continues at coordinate 252,273,295 of NC_041381.1, read as the reverse complement.
TATGGATCAAAATCTTCATATGGATCCAAGTCCTCTTATGTACCGAATTCTTCATCTGGATCAAATTCCTCTCGTGGATCCCAATCCTCATATAAACATCATCATGCTCTAACACTTCTATTTCGCAGGGAAAGTCTAAAGGCTATGAATATGTGCATTATTCTTCAAATCATTATGTTCATAAGTCCTCGAAGAATTTCTCTGCTTATTCATATGCTTATCCTAACACCTCTTCTGTGAAACGAATTGCACTGGCTTCAATGCCATCCTTTTCTTATGGAGCTCGCAGAATGATGAACTCTTTTCCACCCCTCTAGATGTGGGTGCTGAAGAAAAAGAACTAATCTCTTATGCAGGGTCAGGTCTCCAGACGAACTTAATCGTCTGAAGAATTTGCTGGAGACCTGAATGTGCTTGAATGGACACAAGCTAATCATGAAGAAATGAATTACTCATTTCTCATGTCCTCATATTGCTATATCTATTATTGTTGATTTAGTTGATATCATATTCTTCATTAATGAAGTATATGGGTTCGTAAGTTGCACTAATTCATCTGCAGGATGAACAACCCAAAGCTACTGAGTGGGTCCTCGACAGTGGATGTACAAATCACATGATCGGTGACATGAACTTATTGATGGACACTGCTTTATCTCCATCTCATCTGAACCATATCACCTACACTACCAAAGGCAAAAGCAAGGTGTTGGGTCTAAGTGGGGTTGCAATCTCAGAGGATAGACACGTGGCCAAAGTCATGCTTGTCGGGTTCTTAGGATTCAACCTCATGTCTGTCTCAATGCTTTGTGATCTTGATATGGTTGTCGTCTTTGGCAAATATCGTTGCATTGTGCTAATGGAATCTAACTATTCCAAAGTCTTCGAAGGCTTTAGGAGAGGAGACTTGTACATTGTTGATTTCTCTGCAGGATCACAGCTTGCCACATGTCTACTTGCAAAAGCTTCAGAAGGATGGTTATGGCATCTACGACTTGGTCATGTTGGGATGAGGAACTTGCATACACTCGCGAAGAAGAAGCATGTCATTGGCATCGAGGGTGTAAAATTCCTAAAAGCTCATCTTTGTGGGGCTGGTGAGGCTGGAAAGATAACCAGAGCCAAGCATCCCACAAAGACTATCATGACCACTTCTCGTCCCATTGAATTACTTCACATGGATCTCTTCGGCCCTACTCATTATGCCATGTTCACTAATTCTACATCATATATGGCTTTGTCATTGTTGATGATCATTCTTGTTATATCTGGGTGCATACCATCACTTACAAAAATGAAGTATAGGAAGTCTTCAAATGATTTTCCTCAAGAGCATCTACGAACTTCAGTGTGAAGATCAAGCATACCAGGAGTGATAGCGGAACCGAGTTCAAGAACACTGGTCTCGATGAATATCTTGATATACTTGGTATTACTCACGAGTTATCTGCTCCCTATACTCCTCGGCAAAATGGCGTCGTGGAGCGCAAGAATAGAACTATTGTTCAGATGGCTCGCACGGTGCTTGATGAATACAAGACTCTGCAGCATTTTTGGCCAGATGCTATTGATACTGCATGCCACATCATCAATAGAGTATATCTTCAAAAATTCTTCAAAAGGACCTCATATGAAATCTTCACTGAAAAGAAACGCAATGTAAGTTATTTCAAAGTCTTCGATGCTAAATGCCGGATTAGAGATCCTCACCACCACTCTCAATTTGCACCGAAAGCACATGAGGGTTTTATGCTTGGTTACGGAAAGGACTCGCACACCTACAGAGTCTTCAACCCCTATCATCACAAGGTTGTTGAAACTATAGATGTGTGGTTCGATGAAACTAATGGCTCTCAAAGAGAGCACCTACCTCCTGTGCTAGATGAAATGTCAACCGAGTTATCCATCAAGTTCAAGGCTACTGAGAATGTCATCCCTACCGAAGAATCTGCTAAAGAAGTCATTCCGGACCGTGAAGAAAATCACGCTGGTGCTACTAATGAAAACGGCCCCAAAGAAATTGCTGGGCCAAATCAAAGTCGTCAACCTGCTCATCCTCGCGTTGCAAACGAAGTGCAGATTGAGAGAATCATCAACGACATCAACACACCAGGTCCTCTCGCGCGCTCAAAAGCTTCACATTTGTCTAACTTTTGTGGGTATTTTGCATTTGTCTCTATCACAGAGCCCACCAAAGTTGATGAAGCATTCATGGCATCTGAGTGGATTCAAGCTATGCAAGATGAATTGCATCAATTTGAGCTCCACAATGTATGGGAGCTTGTCAAGCGACCATACCCACGCAAGCACAATATCATCGGCACCAAATGGATCTACCACAACAAACAAGATGAAAATGGCCTTGTGGTGAGGAATAAGTCTCGTCTTGTAGATCAAGGCTACACAAAGGTTGAAGGAATTGATTTCGATGAAACTTTTGCACCTGTTGCTAGACTTGAGGCTATTCGCATATTGCTTGCTTATGATAACCATCATAATATCATCTTACATTAAATGGATGTGAAAAGTGCATTCCTCAATGGTAAGCTTGAGGAAGAAGTATATTTTGCTCAACCACCAGGTTTTCAGGATCCAAAATTTCCATATCACGTCTACAGACTCAACAAGGCCCTCTATGGCCTCAAGCAAGCACCTCAGGCGTGGTATGATACTTTGAAGGAATACCTCATGAAGAAAGGCTTCAAACCTGGTTCACTTGACCTAACTCTTTTCACCAAAGCATATGATGATGAATTATTCATGTGCCAAATATACGTTGATGATATTATCTTTGGTTGTACTAACCAATGTTACAGTGATGAATTTGCCTATATGATGAGTGAGGAATATCAAATGTCCATGATGGGAGAGTTGAAATTCTTCTTAGGTCTTGAAATTAGTCAACAACACAATGGCATATTCATATCCCAGGAGAAATACCTCAAGGATGTGTTGAGGAAATTTGGCATGCAAGACTGCAAAGGCATCAAAATCCCTATGCCCACAAATGGCCATCTAAGCACTGATGAAAATGGTAAAGACTTCAATCAAAAGGTATACCGCTCCATGATTGGCTCTTTATTGTATCTATGTGCATCTAGGCTGGATATTATGCTTAGTGTTTGCACGTGTGCCCGATTTCAAGCTACACCGAAGGAATCACACCATAAGGCTGGGAAGCATATTCTTCGATATCTAGCTCACACTACAACTCTTGGATTATGGTATCCCAAGGGCTCTTCTTTTGATCTCATTGGATATTCTGATTCTGACTATGCTGTTGATCGGGTGGATCACAAGTCAACATCAGGCAGATGTCATATCCTCGGACATTCCTTGGTATGTTGGTCCTCGAAGAAGCAGAACTGTGTATCACTCTCTAGTGTTGAAGCTGAGTACATTGCTGCTGGATCTTGCTGTGCTCAATTTCTATGGATGAAGCAAACCCTCAAGGACTATGGCATCAATGTGAAGAATGTGCCACTCTACTGCGACAATGAGAGTGCTATCAAGATTGCTCACAACCCAGTTCAGCACTCAAAGACAAAGCACATCCAGATTCGTCATCATTTTCTTCATGACCATGTGTTGAAGGGCGACATCTCCATCGTCCACGCGAATACTGAAGATCAGCTGGCCAATATCTTCACAAAGCCATTTGATGAGACGAGATTTAGCAAATTGTGGTGTGTGCTAAATATCTTAGAATCTTCGAATGTTCTTTGAAAAGGACACACATCCTAACACTTATGCAAATTTGATGACTTAGATGTGCAACACACAAAGTGACGGTTTTCTTCAATCAATGAAGACGAACCCTCTAAGTGTGAAGAAATTAATGAAGAATTAGATTCTCAGAATCGTGCGACAATTCTACGCAGTGTCTGAAATCATCATTCTTATATGGTGGGTAATGCCACCAACCAAAGTTCAAAATCTTCAATTTGAACTTTGCAATTTCCTCAGTCTTTCCGTCTTTGTCCTTACGCGTGAAGAATTTGCAAACGAAAAGTTAAAATTTTCATATCTAATTTTTTTGGCTTTTGCCGCTCAGATCCTTCCGCATCCCACGACTGGATTAAACAACTCACCCACGATCTCACACGATCTCCACCTCTCTGTACGTGGGTGACACATGTCGCTAGGATAGGGCACCTTCATCCAAATTCTTCGGATGAACAGTTTTTCACTTCCTTATAAATACCCCTCCCCTTGCACCTCAGCTCATTTACTCCACTCGACCTCTCTCTCTCTCTCTCTCTCTCTCTCTCTCTCTCTCTCTCTCTCTCTCTCTCTCTCTCGTTCGAGCTCTCTGACCTAGCGCTGCCGCTAATCTCCATCATCGCTGGTGAGGAAGAGCTTAGCTGCCTCGACCTCGTCACCGTCGTACTCGCACCGGCCGCGGAAATCTTCACCTCCGCCACCGCCGTAGCTATCTTCCTCCGCCAAGTTAGGGCGTGGAAGATCTGAACGGAGGAACTTCCACAGTTCATCCCACTGTTCATCGCGTTCTTGGTCAAGGGTAAATAAAACTCGCTTTTACTGCCCTTGTTGATTTTGATGATTTACAAAAAATCTTCAAAAGGTGTTTATTGTTCAATCTTCACATTCTTAAACACTACAGTTGCATCTCTTCTTGATCTTTCTCTCTAAGATGTACTTTTCTTCAAGATTCCTCAATTGTGTGGATTTCAAATCGATACAACTCTAAAACCTAAGACAAGAACTCTTAGTGAAATTCCTCAAGACTCCACTAGTCAAATTCCTCAAAGTTGATTCTTTTTAAAGACAATTTCTGACAATGGACATGACCTCATCAAATTCTTCGCACCTATACTCTGTTCACAGGTACACATGTCTGCTGCTGAATTTGTAGGTTCTCATCAACTTACATTTGCAGCGTTCCTCGAAGAAAAACTGCATACTTCCTAAGAGACATCTATTGTTCAAAATCCTCAGCTGAAGAATATGGCTGAAGAAAAGAGTCCTCAGAAGGGAGGCAAGAGGCCTAAACTAACACTGGGTTTGAAATCCCTGAAGATATCTATGCAGACTATTGCACTCCTGATGAGGCCACTCATGGCAATGAGAATAAAAATCAACGCAAGGTGCGCATTCAGCGGATTGAGCGCAGATGGGCATGGGAATGGAGGGAGTACCGCTATGTCACTCCTAAGTACATGAAGAAATTCGCAGTAAATCCTCCATGCCCAAGACCTCCATTGGCATGAGGCCAAGAAGCTGATCCCTCTAGCATCAGAAGAGGTGAGGAATTTTCAAAAGAATGGGCCAGGCGCCAAAGGAAATTGGCTAAAGTAGCAAAGGAGGCAGTGAAGAAATTCAATAAAGATTCTGTTGCTGCTGCTGCTGAAGCCCCTGCTAGTCAGCCTATGAAGGCTATGAAGAAGAAATCTGCTGTGAAGCCATCTTCCTATGCCATGCCCTCACGGCCCAGCTCCTCAACGCCCTCATGGCCCAGTTCCTCAAAGCCCTCAGCGTCTTCTGCTCAAGCAAAGCCCTCAGCTACACTTACAAAGTCCTCAGCACTAGTGCATCTTGCCACATGCCAAAGGACTACAGGCTTTTCAATTGCTTCAGGAGCTTCAGCAAGTTCCTCAGCACAGCCGCAGCTGCTGAAAAAAAGGTCATACTGGACGCGGCACAAGGCCAAGTCCTCACAAGACGCAGGCCGCTTTTGAAGTAACATCATGTGAAGATGAAGTTGATGATGAAGAACTGGCTCAAATCATTAGAGACTGACAAAACTGGGCCGCTAGTGCCAAAGGCAGTGTTGTGCCGCTCTTGCTGGATCCGAAGAAGATCCTTGACTACATCAATCTTTGGCATAAAGATCCCAACACACCCCTTCCTGATCTAAACCTCAAACTAGGCCAAAGTCACGTCTTGACTGCTTTCATTGCTGAAGAAAAATGGAAGTCCGACAAGGCCAGATCAGTGAAGAAAGATCCAGACAAGAAGGAGCATTATCTGAAGAAACATGTTCTGAAAATAACAACTGAAGAACTTGTGACTATACAGTCAGAAATCAAAGCTCTCAGTGATGAATTTGACGCTTATAAAGTTGATTGGCTAGGAGCTAAAGTCAGATTTGTCAAGCTGGCTAAAGTCATCAAGCCCAATGTTGCTGCTGAAGCACAACAAGAAGTTCCTCAGGGTGAAGCATCTGCTTAGCCCACAGAAGAACATGCCAGCACCACTGATGAAACTTAGGTTGTTGAAGAAACTAAGAGTGCCAGGGCTGATGATGCTATTCTAGCTCCTGATGAAACTACCAGGGCAACCACCAATGTTGCGCCTGAAGATCAATCAAGGCCAGCTGAAGAACCTGCCGCTGCGCCTGAAGAATCTGAACTTGCCAGGGCAAATGAAGCAGTTGTGCCCGAAGAATATGTGCCTCTTTCATCTGCTCCTTGAGGGAGTCCTGGATTAAGGGGTCCTCGGACAGCCGGACTATATACTTTGGCCGGACTGTTGGACTATGAAGATACAAGATTGAAGACTTCATCCCGTGTCCGGATGGGACTCTCCTTTGCATGGAAGGAAAGCTTGGCAATTCGGATATGTAGATCTCCTTCTTTGTAACCGACTCTGTGTAACCCTAGCCCCCTCTGGTGTCTATATAAAGCGGGGGGTTTAGTCCGTAGGACAACAACAATCATAATCATAGGCTAGCTTCTATGGGTTAGCCTCTACGATCTCGTGGTAGATCAACTCTTGTAATACTCATATCATCAAGATCAATCAAGCAGGAAGTAGGGTATTACCTCCATCGAGAGGGCCCGAACCTGGGTAAAACATCGTGTCCCCTGCCTCCTGTTATTATTAGCCTTTAACGCACAGTTCGGGACCCCCTACCCGAGATCCGCCGATTTTGACACCGACATTGGTGCTTTCATTGAGAGTTCCATTGTGCCATCGCGATAGGGCTTGATGGCTCGCCTTGTTGTCAAGAACAACATCACCTCTGGAGGGTCCCTGGTTGTAGGCCAAACTCTCCGGCTATGCGGTTTCTTCATGGCCGCCCGTTCGGCTGCCACGCTGACGATGACTTCTCAGGTCATCAAGAACAGCCTCCACGTCAGCTCAAAATTCACCGAGCGGATGGATCCAATGGAGCTCTCCTCCCTAAACGAGCTCTTGGATCGCATCGCCGCCCTAGGAATTGCTACGGACTATGATCGGATCGGGCTTAAACCGACCAAAGGGAGATTAACTCTCCGTTGGTCACCCATCAGATAGCGGTGGTGGAGGAACAAATCAGCAATTCTTCCTCTATTTTGAGGATGAAATATGTCTGGATTCCCGAGCTCTCCGAGCCGGATACCCGTCTACGGGAGGACATGGACCAGGCTCCGAACTGAGAATCGAGCAACGGGCCACAAATATTGGGCAACATCCTAGAGCCCGAGCTGCCAAGCTCGGGAGCTCCTTTGCCCCCGGGTCTCAGATTGGGTCAGGATGTGGACTTAAGACTACCCACCCACCCAGACACAAGTGATCTTTCCCACATTAGACAAGAGCCCCAAGAGACAGTACACCACTTCTAGGCCAGATTCCTCCTTGTAATGAGCAAGGTTAAGGACTGTCACGAGGAAGACGCAATCTCATTCTTTTGCAAAAATTGCACGGACAAGGGAATTCTCAATGCCATAAGTCGCCGTGACATAGCATACTTTGCCGACTTGGCGGCCATAGTACAGAAATACTGTGCGATGGAAATCACCTGGAAAACCCAAACAAAATTCTGGGATCCTCCGGCCCTAACTAAACCCCTCGTCCGAACTAAAAGGGTGCGCTCTCGCAAGTCACCCAACCCAATTACAAAGAAGCCAACGCCCTCTACAGGGCGTGGAACCGTACTGGAGGGATGGCTCAACAGGCCATGCAAAATTCACAGCACACCGGTCATCATACCAACACACAGCCTTAGAGCATGTTGGATACTTCGGCAGGTAAGAGCGGCGAGGACCTTCTCATCAACAATACCGCAGAACACCATCCCACAGAAAATAACAATACAGTTCTGATAGTCTTCGAGAATTTTGCCTCAAACAATAGGCACAAGCGAGCGCTCCACAGCCTCGCCGAAGTCTGCCATGTCGCAGCAATAAACCTGTGGAATGATACGGCCATAACCTTCAATGCCAGTGACGAACCTCAATTCCAAATAGTCCGAGCACCAGCTACTTTGGTCCTTAGTCCAATTGTGGACGGCTTCTGGCTTACTAAAGTGCTCATGGACGGCAGCAGCGGATTAAACCTCATCTATGAGGAAACTCTTAACAAAATGGAAATAGATAAGAGCCGCATTGAGCAACGCAGCACGACCTTCATAGGAATCATCCCTAGTCGGGAGGGACGATGCGCCGAAAAAATAACACTGGATGTGGTATTCGGTACGCCGGAGAATTATAGGTCGGAAGAAATCACATTCCAAGTGGCTCCGTTTAACAGTGGATACCACGCCCTTTTGGGGCAGGATGCATTAACAAGCTTCCAAGCTATACCCCATTATGGGTACATGAAGCTTAAGATGCCGGGGCCCAATGGAATCATCACTCTGGCGAGTGATCCGGACATAGCGCTCCGCGCCGAAAACAAAACTGCCGCACTGGCCCTGGAGACATTATCCGAAGCCCTCGCGGCCGAAGAGTTAACTGCGCTACACTCCAGAGTGGACAGGGACGACGTGATACTCGACAAACGACCCAAGTCCACCTCTTTCAAACCAGCAGACGAAATAGTAAAATTCCAGGTCCACCCAACGGACCCTACAAAAACAACATCAATTGGGGCACAGCTGAACCCCACAATAGACGCCGCACTACGAGAGTTCTTGCATGAGAATTGGGACATCTTCGCCTGCCATCCCTCGGATATGCCAGGTATCCCACGTAGGCTGGCCGAGCATAGCCTAAACATACTAAAGGGATACAAGCCGGTCAAGCAGACTCTTCGGCGCTTTTCAGAACCCAAGCGACAAGCCATGGGAGAAGAGCTATCCAGGCTACTCGAGGCCGGATTCATCAGAGAAATTAAACATCCGGACTGGCTAGCAAACCTGGTGATGGTACCAAAGAAGGACAAATCCTGGCGCCTATGCGTCGATTTCAAGGACCTCAATAAGGCTTGCCCCAAGGATCCCTTCCCCCTCCCCCGCGTCGATCAAATCATCGACGCCACCGCAGGACACGACTCATTGTGTTTCCTCGACGCATACTCTAGATACCATCAAATCAAGATGGCGGAGTCCAATCAAGCCGCAACGGAATTTATCACCCCATACGGCCCCTTCTGTTTTAACACCATGCCTTTCGGGCTCAAAAAAGTCGGTGCAACCTATCAACGCATGATTCAGACATGCCTGGAAACACAAATCGGCAAAATAGTGGAGGCATATGTAGACGATGTGGTCATCAAAACTAGACACGTCGAATCATTAATAGACGACTTGAGGCTTACGTTTGACAATCTCCGAAAATATGACATCAAGCTCAACCCGGAAAAATGCATCTTCAGCGTACCGTCCAGAAAGCTCTTGGGCTTTATTGTTTCCAATAGAGGAATCGAAGCAAACCCGGCTAAAATCCGAGCTCTATCACAGTTGGCTACCCCAACGGACTGATACATCTCCAACGTATCTACTTTTCCAAACACTTTTGCCCTTGTTTTGGACTCTAACTTGCATGATTTGAATGAAACTAACCCGGACTGACGCTGTTTTCAGCAGAACTGCCATGATGTTGTTTTATGTGTAGAAAAGAAAAGATCTCAGAATGTCCTGAAAATCCATCGAGGCACTTTTTTGGAATTAATAAGAATTTCTGGGCGAAAGAAATACACTAGGGGGCCCAGGGCCTGTCCACGAGACAGCCCCCCCCCCAAGGGCGCGCCCTCCTATCTCATGGGCCCCCTGGACCTCCACCAACCTCAACTCCAACTCCATATATTCACGTTCGGGGAGAAAACAATCAGAGAGAAAGTTTCATCACGTTTTACGACATGGAGCCGCCGCCAAGCCCTAATCTCTCTCGGGAGGGCTGATCTGGAGTCCGTTCGGGGCTCCAGAGGGGGGTTCGTCGCTGTCGTCATCATCAACCATCCTCCATCACCAATTTCATGATGCTCACCGCCGTGCGTGAGTAATTCCATCGTAGGCTTGCTGGACGGTGATTGGTTGGATGAGATTTACCATATAATCAAGTTAGTTTTGTTGGGGTTTGATCCCTAGTATCCACTATGTTCTGAGATTGATGTTGCTATGACTTTGCTATGCTTAATGCTTGTCACTAGGGCCCGAGTGCCATGATTTCAGATCTGAACCTATTATGTTTTCATGAATATATGTGTGTTCTTGATCCTATCTTGCATGTCTATAGTCACCTATTATGTGTTATGATCCGACAACCCCGAAGTGACAATAATCGGGATACTTCTTGGTGATGACCGTAGTTTGAGGAGTTCATGTATTCACTATGTGCTAATGCTTTGTTCCGGTTCTCTATTAAAAGGAGGCCTTAATATCCCTTAGTTTCCGCTAGGACCCCGCTGCCACGGGATGGTAGGACAAAAGATGTCATGCAAGTTCTTTTCCATAAGCACGTATGACTATTTACGGAATACATGCCTACATTACATTGATGAACTGGAGCTAGTTCTATATCACCCTATGTTATAACTATTACATGAGGAATCGCATCCGGCATAATTATCCAGCACTGATCCATTGCCTACGAGCTTTTCATATATTGTTCTTTGCTTATTTACTTTTACATTGCTACTGTTACAACTACTACAAAACCCCAAAAACAATTATCTTTACTTTTGCTACTGTTACTTTTATTATCATACCACTTTTGCTACTAAATACTTTGCTGCAGATACTAAGTTATCCAGGTGTGGTTGAATTGACAACTCAACTGCTAATGCTGAAGAATATTCTTTGGCTCCCCTTGTGTCGAATCAATAAATTTGGGTTGAATACTTTACCCTCGAAAGCTGTTGCGATCCCCTACACTTGTGGGTTATCAAGACTAATTTCTTGGGCCGTTGCTGGGGAGCATAGCTCTATTCTGTGAGTCACTTGGGATTTATATTTGTTGATCACTATGAAGAACTTGAAAGACGACAGAACTACTATTTTGCCCTCAACTACGAGGGGAGGTAAGGAACTGCCATCTAGCTCTACACTAGATTCTCCTTCCGTTATTAGTAGGCTTGCGACACCTAAACCTGCTACTGCTATGAATTCTGATATGTCGCATGTTATTGATGATGCCACTTCTGCTATGCATGATGAAACTACTTCTGTGCGTGATACTACTTTGCCATTAGGTGAATTTCTTGATGAACAACTTACTAGAGTTAGGGGGGATGAAAATATTGAAGATGCTATTATAGATGATAGTGATGATGAAGGTTCTCCCAATGATTATGTATTACCTGTTGTTCCTAAGGGTTATGTTATGAATGAAGAAGCTGCTACGGAAATCTTTGCTTGCGATGATAGATATGATCTTAAGAAATTATTAGCTAAATGGAAGCAGCAGTCTCTTAATGCTAGAATGAAACCTGAACCTGCTTTTGCTACTTTACCTATTTGTGTTACTGATAAGGATTATGAATTCTCTGTTGATCCTAAGATTATCACTTTAGTTGAATCTGATCCTTTTTATGGCCTTGAATCTGAAACTGTTGTGGCACATCTTACCAAGTTGAATGATATAGCCACCCTATTTACTAATGATGAGAAGTCTCGCTATTTTTATATCCTTAAGATATTTCCGTTCTCATTAAAGGGTGATGCTAAGACTTGGTATAATTCTCTTGCTCCTGGTTGTGTGTGTAGTCCCCAGGATGCGATTTATTACTTCTCTGCTAAATATTTCCCTGCTCATAAGAAACAAGCTGCCTTGCGGGAAATATATAATTTTGTGCAAATCAGAGAAGAGAGTCTCCCACAAGCTTGGGGGAGGCTTCTCCGGTTACTTAATGCTTTGCCTGATCATCCTCTCAAGAAAAATGAAATACTTGATATCTTTTATAATGGACTAACCGATGCTTCCAAGGACTACTTGGAAAGTTGTGCTGGTTGTGTTTTCATGGAAAGAACAGTCGACGAAGCTGAAGTACTATTGAATAATATGTTGACTAATGAAAATAATTGGACTCTTCCTGAGCCAATTCCCGAAGTAATTCCTGAACCAATTGAGCCAACTCCTGAGCCTATTCCTAAACCCACTCCGAAGAAGAAAGGTGTTTTATTTCTCAGTCCTGAAGATATGCAAGAGGCAAAGAAATCAATGAAAGAAAAAGGTATTAAAGCTGAAGATGTTAAGAATTTACCTCCTATTGAAGAAATACATGGTCTTAATATACTGCCTATTGAAGAACCATATTGTCTTGATAACCCGACACAGGTAGTAAAGGTAAATTCTCTCTATAGATATAATAAAGTTGAAATACCCTCTACTAAATTTCATAACCCATGCTTAGATGAATTTGATGACTTTATAGCTAGACAAGAAAGTTTTAATGCTTATGTTGGTAGAGAGTTAAAGAATAATGCTTTCGAGATAGGACGTGTGAGCGATAATATAGCTAGAGTTAAAGATGAACTCAAACTCGTTAGCAAATATGCTTCTATGGTTGCTACTCAAACTGAGCAAGTACTTAAAGCTCAAATTGATTTGCTTGATGAATTAAATAATAAAAATGACTTTGCTGTTAGAGTGGCTACTAGAACTGGTAGAATGACTCAGGAACCTTTGTATCCTGAAGGCCACCCTAAGAGAATCGAGCAAGATTCTCAGAGAAATAATTTAGAGGCACCTAGTTCTTCTAAAAAGAAGAAAAAGAAAAACGATAGAACTTTGCATGCTTCTAGTGAACCTACTGTAGACACACCTGAGAATCCCAATGATATTTCTATGTCTGATGCTGAAACACAATTAGGTGATGAACATGAAACTAGTGATAATGTTAACGATAATGTTCATGTTGATGCTCAACCTAGCAAAAACAACGACGTAGAGATTGAACCTGCTGTTGATCTTGATAACCCACAATCAAAGAATCAACGTTATGATAAGAGAGATTTTGTTGCTAGGAAGCACGGTAGAGAAAGAGAACCATGGGTTCAGAAACCCATGCCCTTTCCTCCTAAACCATCCAAGACAAATGATGATGAGGATTTTGAGCGCTTTGCTGAAATGATTAGACCTATTTTCTTACGTATGCGCTTAACTGATATGCTGAAAGTAAATCCTTATGCTAAGTATATGAAGGATATCATTACAAATAAAAGAAAGATACCGGAAGCTGAAATTTTCACCATGCTTGCTAATTACACTTTTAAGGGTGGAGTACCAAAGAAACTTGGAGATCCGGGGGTACCAACTATACCATGCTCCATTAAAAGAAATTATGTTAGAACTGCTTTATGTGATCTTGGAGCCGGTGTTCGTGTTATGCCTCTCTCTTTATATCATAGACTTGAATTGAATAAGTTGACACCTACTGAAATATCTTTGCAAATGGCCGATAAATCAACTGCTATACCTATCGGTATTTGTGAGGATGTGCCTGTTGTGGTTGCAAATGTCACTATCTTAACGGACTTTGTTATTCTTGATATTCCCGAGGACGATAGTATGTCTATTATCGTTGGTAGACCTTTTCTTAATACTGCAGGGGCTGTTATTGATTGCAACAAAGGCAATGTCACTTTTCATGTTAATGGTAGTGAGCATACGGTACACTTTCCGAGGAAACAATCTCAAGTTCATAGCATGAATTCTATTGGAAAAGTTCCAACTATTATTATTGGAGGTTTTGAATTTCCTCTCCCTACTGTCAAGAAAAAGTATGATATCCTTATTGTTGGGGATTTTCATATCCCCATTGAGGTAACTTAGTGTTATTCGAAATTTCTCCGGTTCCGTGTCATTCGGAATGAGTTTGTTAACAAGACTTGATCGACCTTGTTAGTGGATTCATTTTGATGATCACGAGATGGATGAAACTAGAAGGCACAACCTTCTGTACCCTCTTTTTACTTTCTGTTATTTAGAATAAATAAATCAAAAATAGTATTATCCGTCTGCTTTCTGAATTATCCGTGCAATAAAAAATAGTCCGAAAATAAAAGTGCTCCAAATGCCCTGCAAATTTAGTATGATTTTTTATGGAATATTTGAGGATTTTAGGCACTGAAATCACTTCAGGAGGGGCAAGCACCAGGCCACGAGAGTGAAGGGTGTGCCCCCTGTCTCGTGGGCCCCTGGTGGGCCCCCTCCACTTATGCTAGCACCCACACACTTCATCTTCTACCCAAAAAAATCCCCATCCAGCTCAAGCATGATTTCTAGCTCATTTTGCTGCGATTTTCGATCTCCTTGCTCAAAGCTCCATTCACAAAACTGCTTTGGGAGATTGTTGCTTGGTATGTGACTCCTCCATTGGTCCAATTAGTTTTTGTTCTAGTGCTTTATTCATTGCAAATTTTTGCTGCATAGGTGACCATGTTCTTGAGCTTGCATGTTAGATTTATGAGGTCCCAAGCAATTCTAATGCATGATATAGGCTCTAGGCACTTGTAGGAGTAGTTGCTATCAATCTTGTTTAGTTTTATTCACTTTTATTTTGAAGTTACTAAAATCTCAGAAATTTTCAGAAAATGTTGAGGAAACTTTTGAGGGGCTCTTCTAGCCAAAGCTCTTAGGAAAAACAAGCCAAAGAGAAGGAAAAAAACCAAGTATAATCTTCCTCGCTTAGCGGAAGTACGGTCGTGTGAATGGCCATGTGAGAATTTCTTGAAAGAAGCTGGAATTCATGAAGATTTTTATTCTTTGATCGAGACTACAGGCCTCACCGGTTTCATGAACGACCGAATCGATCAGTATCTCTTACTCACCAATACTTTCGTGCAAAACTTTTATTATTATCCGAAGAAGTCGCCACGTGCAGTATCATTTCATTTATATGATGAATTCAGAGAAATGTCTTTACGTAATTTTTGCGTGGTGTGTAGGATACCTTATGAGGGAGAATTAGAGGAACCCCATCGTGAAGATGTGGGTGGCTTTGTTAACACTATAGCTGTAGAGGAGCCAAAGAAGGGCTCCGAGGCAAAAGTCTCTAGCATACACTATCCTGTTTTATGCTACTTTGCCATATTTGCTAGTAGATGCTTGATTGGTCGTGGAAATAGTGGAAACTTGACCATTCCTGATATCATCATTCTTCAACATGCTTTGCTTGGAGATAATACTTTTAGTATGGGTTCCATCGTTGATAAACGGCTAGCCCTGAATCGTACAAAAGGCCCCATATTTGGAGGTATCTATGTTGCACGTCTTGCTAGACATTTTCAGATACCCATTAGGCATCATGAGAAAGAGGAGATAAAATTGCCTCCTCACATTTTAGATTACAAGAGCATGGTAGCACATAAGTTTATTGTTGACAACGAAGAGAAGATGCTCTTGTATAAACTTAGATTTAATAAGAAACACTTTGAGATTATTATTTTGCCTGCGCCTCTGTTGTTTGATTTGCTTGTAGAAAATCTTCTTGTCACACCGGAAGCGGTGAACAATCATCGAGCTCAAGCTTTTACTCCCGAACCTGAACCTGAGCCGGAACCTGAACTGGACCCTTATCGAGCCTCATATGTCCAGTGGGATCCGGAGATGACCATCCAGTGGTATCCTGATTACACCTCCCATTACACCGGGGAGAGTAGCGGCGGTCCTTGGTATTAGACCAACTTAGGCCAAAAGCCTAAGCTTGGGGGAGTACGTATTTCTCACCGAATTTACATTTTTTTCACACACTAGTCGTCGGTGCTCATACTCTTTCGTTGTATTATCCATGCTAGTTTAAATTTCTTTTTCTAGTTTTCTTCTTGTGTGTTTGATAAACTTTAAGAAAAAACAAAAAATTAGTTAGTTTAATTTCCATGCTTGTAGTAGAAATTAAAATGAGAACCCAAAAATATTTCTAGTTCTTCTTCTTACTTGTTGGGAGCTTTCCCGTGTAAATAGTTTTATTTTCTTTTCTTTTCCTTGGGGGTCGAGAAGACCATATTGAAAATGCTTAATGGCTCTCATATGCATGATTGTTTATTTAACTTAGAGCCCATATTACTTGTCTTCTCTCTTGAGTTGAATGCTTGCAGATTCCAGCTTAGTCCAATGCACGTACACTCTTATTATTATACACATCATTCGGTCGTGCAAGTGCAAGGCAATAATGACGATATATGATGAACTTATTGAGATGAGAAAAGATGGTATGAACTCGACCTCTCTTGTTTTTGTAAATATGATGAGTTCATCGTTTCTGAGTCAGCTTATTATGAAGTAAACATATTTGCAATGACATTTAGAGATTATAGTTGCTTGTGCCATGCTTGATTAGCTATGAGTTATAATGGTTTACCTTGCGTGCCAACATGCTATTAGAATGATTATGATGTGATATGATGGGATGGTATCCTCCTTTGAATGAATTGAGTGACTCGACTTGGCACATGTTTACGCATGTAGTTGAATCAACTCAACATAGCCTTCATGATATTTATGTTCATGGTGGATTATATCCTACTCATGTTTGTATCCGGTGTGAATTAATTTTAATGCATGTTTATGACTATTGTCGCTCTCTCAGTTGGTCGCGTCCCAGTCTTTTGCTAGCTTTCACCTGTACTAAGCGGGAATACTGCTTGTGCATCCAAACTCCTTAAACCCCAAAGTTGTTCCATATGAGTCCACTATACCTTCCTATATGCGGTATTTACCTGCCGTTCCAAGTAAATTTGTATGTGCCAGACTCCAAACCTTCAAATGAAATTCTGTTTTGTATGCTCGAGCAGCTCATGTTACAACTAGGGCTGCCTATATCGTCCATGCTAGGTGGGTTATTCTCAAGAGGAGTGGACTCCGCTCCTCATTCACGAGAAAGGGCCAGTAACCGAGATGCCCAGTCCCATGATCCAAAAAGATCAAAGCAAATCAAAATAATTAAACAAAACTCCCCGAGGGTTGTTGTTAGTTGGAGGCACTCGTTGTTTCGAGCAAGCCATGGATTGATGCTTGTTGGTGGTTGGGGGAGTATAAACCTTTACCATTCTGTTTGGGAACTGCCTATAATGCATGTAGTGTGGAAGATACAGCCATCTCATAGTTGTTGCGTTGACAGCAAAAGTATGCCGCTCAAAATGTTATTCAATCTCTATTTTAAAATCGAGCTTTGGCACCTCTACAAATCCCTGCTTCCCTCTGCGAAGGGCCTATCTATTTACTTTTATGTTGAGTCATCACCCTTCTTATTAAAAAGCACCCGCTAGAGAGCACACTGTCATTTTCATTCATTACTTTTGGTTTATATTGGCTATGACTTGACTGGATCTCCTTTACCATGAATTACAATGTTTACTCAATCCTTGATCTTTAAAGGTGCTCTGCATTTATGTTTTGCGGTCTCGGAAAGGGCTAGCGAGATACCATTTTGTTATATCATGTTATGATTCTTTTGAGAAAATGTTGTCATCCGAGTTTTATTATTATGGCTCGCTAGCCGATTATGCTATTGATATGAGTAATTGTGAGACCTAAGTGTTATTGTGAGTATGGTTAGTTCATAATATTTGCTGAAACTTGAATGCTGGCATTTCATGTTACAACAACAAGAGCAAACAGAGTTTGTAAAAGTTTTTCTTTATCACTTTCAGTTTATCAACTGAATTGCTTGAGGACAAGCAAAGGTTTAAGCTTGGGGGAGTTGATACGTCTCCAACGTATCTACTTTTCCAAACACTTTTGCCCTTGTTTTGGACTCTAACTTGCATGATTTGAATGAAACTAACTCGGACTGACGCTGTTTTCAGCAGAACTGCCATGATGTTGTTTTATGTGTAGAAAAGAAAAGTTCTCGGAATATCCTGAAAATCCACGGAGGCACTTTTTGGAATTAATAAGAATTTCTGGGCGAAAGAAATACACCAGGGGACCCAGGGCCTGTCCACGAGACAGGGGGGCGCCCCTCCCCAGGGCGCACCCTCCTATCTCGTGGGCCCCCTGGATCTCCACCGACCTCAACTCCAACTCCATATATTCACGTTCGGGGAGAAAAAAAATCAGAGAGAAAGTTTCATCGCGTTTTACAACACGGAGCCGCCGCCAAGCCCTAATCTCTCTCGGGAGGGCTGATCTGGAGTCCGTTCGGGGCTCGGGAGAGGGGGATTCGTCGTCGTCATCATCATCAACCATCCTCCATCACCAATTTCATGATGCTCACCGCCGTGCGTGAGTAATTCCATCGTAGGCTTGCTGGACGGTGATGGGTTGGATGAGATTTACCATGTAATCAAGTTAGTTTTGTTGGGGTTTGATCCCTAGTATCCACTATGTTCTGAGATTGATGTTCCTATGAATTTGCTATGCTTAATGCTGGTCACGAGGGCCCGAGTGCCATGATTTTAGATCTGAACCTATTATGTTTTCATGAATATATGTGTGTTCTTGATCCTATCTTGCAAGTCTATAGTCACCTATTATGTGTTATGATCCGACAACCCTGAAGTGAAAATAATCGGGATACTTCTCGGTGATGACCGTAGTTTGAGGAGTTCATGTATTCACTATGTGCTAATGCTTTGTTCTGGTTCTCTATTAAAAGGAGGCCTTAATATCCCTTAGTTTTCGCTAGGATCCCACTGCCACGGGAGGGTAGGATAAAAGATGTCATGCAAGTTCTTTTCCATAAGCACGGATGACTATTTACGGAATACATGCCTACATTACATTGATGAACTGGAGCTAGTTCTATATCACCCTATGTTATAACTATTACATGAGGAATCGCATCTGGCATAATTATCCATCACTGATCCATTGCCTACGAGTTTTTCATATATTGTTCTTCGCTTATTTACTTTTCCGTTGCTACTATTACAACTACTACAAAAACCCAAAAACAATTATCTTTACTTTGGCTACCGTTACTGTTATTATCATACCACTTTTGCTACTAAATACTTTGCTGCAGATAATAAGTTATCCAGGTGTGGTTGAATTGACAACTCAACTGCTAATACTCAAGAATATTCTTTGGCTCCCCTTGTGTCGAATCAATAAATTTGGTTTGAATACTTTACCCTCGAAAGATGTTGCGATCCCCTACACTTGTGGGTTATCACGGACCTCAAGCAAATTCAGAAATTAACTAGATGCGTGGCCGCCTTAAGCTGCTTTATCTCCCGATTAGAAGAAAAGGCACTACCTCTTTATCGCCTTCTTCGATGCACCGAACACTTCGAATGGACGGATGCGGCTACAGCCGGGCTGGAGGAAATAAAAGCCCTCTTGGCCACCAATCCAATCCTGGCAGCGCCAAATGTCAGCAAACCCATGCTGCTATATATAGCTACAACACACCAAGTTGTAAGTGCAGTGCTCGTCATCGAACGAGAGACAGATGGACATAAATTCCCACTTCAAAAGCCGGTATACTACGTATCCACTGTCCTAACTGCATGCAAGTCACGGTACCCACATTATCAAAAGATAGCATACGCGGTCTTCATGGCATCCCGAAAACTACGACACTACTTTCAAGAGTTTTCAATCACGGTGGCCTCCGAAGTACCACTCAATGACATAATAAATAACTGCGATGCCACGGGCCGGATTGCTAAATGGGCTAACGAGCTCCTCCCATTCGACATAACATACAAACCACGACGAGCCATTAAGTCGCAAGTACTGGCTGACTTCATCGCCGAACGGACAAAAGCCGAACTCCCTAAAGAGTACAGCGCGTACTCCAATTGGATCATGCACTTTGACGGCTCTAAGATGCTAGCTGGTCTAGGGGCTGGCATCGTCCTGACATCCCCCATCGGAGATACAGTCCAATACGTACTCCAAATACTTTACACAGATTCCAACAATGCAGCAAAATATGAGGCATTGTTGCACGGTCTTCGCATGGCAGTCTCCATGGGCATTCAATGCCTAGAAGTGCGTGGGGATTCAAATCTCGCAATATATGAAATAAATGGAGACTTTGATGCCAAGGACCCGAAAATGGCGGCCTACGACAATGTCATTCTCAAAATGTTAGCTCGGTTCGAGGGGCTCGAATTCCACCATGTGGTTTGAGAAAACAATCAAGCGGCGGATATCCTTGCCGCATCGGTGCTAAACGCGACCCCGTCCCACCTAATATCTTTTTGGAAAGGTTGTTCAAGCCATCCGTGGTATGGGAAGGGGAGGCCGGCAATACCAGTCCGGATCCGCATACAACCCTAGATCCTGAACAATCTGACGTAATCGGAGGCTCCACCACCAAAATAACACATTCGGCCCACGCGATTATGGCGGTCATCGCCCCATGGACGGAACCCTTCTTAGCCTACTTAAAAAGGCAGGAACTCCCAAAAGACCAAAATGAGGCACGTTGCATTATGCGGCGCTCTAAAGCCTACAAAGTCCAGGAGGGAGAGCTTTGTAAGAAAAGCGCGACCGGAGTGCTACAAAGGTGCATCTCCGAAGAGGAAGGGCGGCAGGTTTTGGCCGAAATTCATGTCGGACTCGGCGGCCACCACGCCGCAGCTCGGGCGCTCATAAGCAAGGCCTTCCGTACAGGTTTCTACTGGCCGACAGCCCGGGCAGACGCACAGGACCTTGTCCAACATTGTGTCGGTTGCCAGCTTTTTGCAAATCAATGCCATATGCCACGTACCGCCCTCCAAACAATCCCCATAACTTGGCCCTTTGCGGTCTGGGGGCTCGATATGGTTGGACCCCATATAGGAGGAAGCCATAAGAAGAAATACTTGTTGGTCATGGTCGATAAATTCACCAAATGGATAGAAGCCAAACCAGTTAAAACGACCAAGTCCGGACCAGTGATAGACTTTATATCCGGGGTCATACACCTCTACGATGTCACCCACAACATCATCACCGATAATGGCTCAAACTTCACAGCCGACAACCTGGTGCAGCAAAATGGGCATAAAACTTGATTATGCCTCCATCTATCACCCCCAAACAAACGATCAAGTCGAACAAGCGAATGGTCTTATTATGAGCGGCATTAAACCCAGACTAGTGCAATCCTTGAAGGAATCAGATACGCACAGGGTCGAGGAGCACGACTCCGTACTATGGGGGCTATAGACCACGCCAAATCGCACAACCAGATACATACCATTTTTATGGTGTACGGCGCAGAGGTAGTGCTACCCTGCGATATCATCCATGACTCAACTAGAGTGCGCATGTACGAAGAGAGAGAAGCCGAGCTGGATTGGTAGCACAACTTAGATGCCCTGGAGGAGGAGCGTGACGTCGCAAAGGCCCGTTCCGCATTCTATCAACAGCAGGCTCGAAGGTATCAAAGCAGAGAATTACAGGCCAAAACTTATAAGATTGGGGAACTCGTTCTACGCCTTTCAGAGAAGAAAAAGGACAAGCTCAAGCCCAAATGGGAGGGTACCTTCATCATTGACAAAGTTCTCACCGGAGGTGCGTACCGCCTGCGTGATGCATCAGATAATCGACTCGAGTCGAACCCATGGAACACGGCCAGACTCTGAAGATTCTACGCCTAGTGCTGAAATATGTGTTTGTCTCATTGCCTCCGTCTCCCTTTTTAAATTATATCCTCTCTCTCCCCTTCTTATATATAGCCTTAAAAGCTTCAAGTATGCTTTGACCGCACACTCATGCCGCGCTATGCGCGCTTAATATACCTGGGGGCTTCTTATACAAAAGCTTAATGTAATTATCTTCTGGGCTTTATGCCCACCACATATGTCTCATTTCCCCATACTAGATGACCCGTTGCGCCAATGGCGCAAAGGCCGAGTGCAAACCAAGTATTGAAAGAGTGTGCATTAAAATATGTAGACACAGAATGAAACGTATGAAAATAAGTACAGTTTGATGATAGATAGATGATGGCTGATGATACATGTTTTCTAAGAAGCTTAGAAACAATCATTACAATGTTATGAGCAAGGCATGTAGATAGGCAGAGGACGAAAACTTATATTTCTTTCATCATGGCTGTTTCAAAAGCATACCACACATCAGCCTAAGTAGCAAATGCCGACAGTTAAACGCACATGATGGTCTTAGGTGATTACATAAGATTCAAAAGGATGATAAACATAGAAGTCTTGGTAGGCATCTATACTAATGCCAAATTATATAACAAGGGGATCTTGCAATTTGTTTATATTGAGTAGACGATCAGGCACAGCCCCTTGGAAGTGCATTTGAAGGCGAAAACATATGCTTCACCTTTATTCATGCTAGATGACCCGTTGCTCCCTTGACGCGAAAAGCGAGAGCGAGCCGAGTATTCAAACCATGCATATGTGATTGACTTAATAGATAGTTATATTCCATTATTACATGATACCATGATAGACTAAAAGTAATGATATCACCTGATAATGGCATACATTGCTTTTATATAGCAATGTATAATAGCAAAGATGCATATATGAGTGATCAGGGCAGAAAGGTGGAGTAAGCAGTAGACAGTTCATGAACAAAAGGAAACATAAATATCCAAGATGGACAATCAAGGAGTAAGCAGGTGTGAAGCCTACAAATCACATGACCAACAATTGAATAACCATGAAACATATGGAAAGATATAGCATATCATAGTAACAAGATATTCGCGAAAAGATCAATATAGTAGTTGAATCCATATTCATTTTGCGTAGGCCACCTAGTCTAAATTCAGGAGTATGTGTAGGAGCCCATGGCATTCAGAAATATAACATGGGTTTAGAGATGGAACTAAATGGAACAACCATGTCCATTATGCAGTGTCGGTAATACTAAACAATACATTAATGACAATGGCTTTCTCGCAACTATGCGTTGGCGCTGCTACAACCTATGTACATGCAGATATACTAAAAGCCAACTGATTGGAGTATAAACTGGAAAGGAATCCAAGCTAGGAAGATGCACCATGAGAATTCCAGGCAAACACTGCAAAAAGTATGCATTCAATAAACAACAGAGGTCCATGTAATATAAGTTAAGGAAAAAGAGTTAGCATACACAGATAAATCTAAACAGTTATAGAATAAATCATAGCATCTGAATACAAGAACAAACTTGACTATTTGAAAGAGAGAGACCTCCATGCATGAAATTAACTCTCTAACATGTATACTAAGACTATTTGTTTGACCCGAACAGCAAGAAAGAACGAAAATAAAAACACATAAGTGAGAAGTGCATAGCACGCCATGATGCAGATTAAGAGGTAGAGAGGAAGTGCAAAGATCAACAGAGTAGCAAAAGCCAAAGATGATCAATAATATTGATGATAACCCATAAACATGCATTAGGCAATATAGTTCTTAATTGCGACACCAAAGTAGTAGTAGTGAATAGCCTGCATAGATGTGTAGGCATAGATGTGTTTGCAAAAGAAAAGCAGAGTATGAAGGTTTTACATGTTTTCAACATACCCACACATGTAATTAGATGCTTCTTGACTAACCAAATAAACACACAATTAAGAAGGTATAGGATGGTACAATCATGTACTGATATAAGTGGTATTCTTTTACCTCAACAAAAAAATACAGCAGTATGCATCAGTACTAATCTTTAAAGGAAAAGAGCAAACTGATCTTGCAGAAAGTGTGGGTTCCAAGGACTAACCTCATCGTGGAGAAGTAAAATCTGGGGATTCCAAATTCATTCGGCAAATTTGTCCCATAACCAAGAAGCAAAGATGTAAGAATTCTTAGTGGGCAGTGACCTTGAATCTGGCACAATCTCTATAGGCCACCACCAGATCAGAAAGGGAGAACACCTATTAGTATAAAGGCCTATGCCCAAATCTCAAATGGTTGCATGCATCATCAGCAAACTCTAAAAGTTGCATACTATAGTCAAGCTTAGTAAGTGACACCACAGACCACACCATGAAATGCTGCAACAAGTTGCAATTTTGTAGGATCGAAAAGCATACATGATACAAAAAAATAGTTGGTATATGTTCAGCAACCAGAGAATCTGAAAATCAATAGACCATCTATAAATAAATTAGTGATGTATATGCTCTGCCTAAGTAACTATAAAATCTGGCTTCTCAATAAGGGATGGAAGCAAGGAATTAATTTGTAGATAATGGAGTTGGACACCTCCAAATTTATACAAAATGTCACAGGTGCACACGGAACCCCGAAGACCTGTGGCGGCAGCCATCCAGTAAATCATCTTCCGTTGGCCTGAAGCCTACCTCATACAACAGATCCGACCAACCTATAATTAAGTATGTAAGATGCTAAAAAAATAAGGCAAATACTAGGGGAAGAAGTTAAGTTATGTACAAATTCATTCAATGAGTTAATACTATGTCGACCATGATGTCTATGTGATCCAAAGGATTGCTTTGGCCGCTTTGTTCTGATTATCATAAGAGGGATGTTCAAACAAGAGGCAGAGACAGGGATTCAGTGCTAATTTGCCCATGAACTGAGCAAAATTAATGGTTATTTGTTGTTAAAGTCAGCACTCGGCCCCACCAAGGACTCCCTGGCCGGCCAAGTTACTGTTAAACACCGTACGTGTACACTTGATGTAACGACCTCTCCCTAGTCTGTAGGCACGTCCTTCTGTTACGGACTGCATGCACCTGCGTGTGCCCCTGCTATCCCTTCTGTTACGGACTGCATGCACCTGCGTGTGCCCCTGCTACCGCTGCGCTCTCTCCCTCTCTCTTCTACTTATGTAACAGTTCAGATCAGATGTAATACAAGAGATATACGAGAGAGTTGACCCATCTATCTTGGTAATCAGAGCCATGTCCGGCACAGCGGCTAGCACCGCACCGGCAATGTCTTCGCCTACCCTCCCTCCCGCCTCCTCCGACACCTCGCCGGCGCTTCACTCCACTGCCACCGGCGCCATCACTTCCTTCGCCCCTCCCATGGTTTCTCTCCCTCCCCTCACAGTTCACAACTGCAACATCTCCTCCTACATCCGCTTCTTTCTTGACTAGGCGACTCCTCTTCCTCGACTGGTGCTCGCAGCATCAACCCCTCCGGTGGTGCTCGCGGCGTCCCCGGCGGCGGCCAGGGCTCTGCTGGCCCCGGTGGAGGAGGCCAAGGTGGCGGCGGCCAAGGCGGCGGTGGGCAAGGCACCGGCGGCTACGGGCGTGGCCGCGGCCGAGGGCGCGGTCGCGGCGACAGCGGGCGTGCACCGCCCCAGCCTGCTGCCATCACTCCATGGATGGGCTATTTTGCGCCCTATGGGGCGGCTCTACCTCGCCCGGCGTGGGTGCCACCGAACGCCGCTGGTGTGCTCGGCCCTCGTCCCGCCGCTCCCACGCAGGCGTATCCGGTTATGTACTCCGGCCCGACGCCCTTCCCTGCTGCTGCACCTGCCCCTGGATCGGGGTCCTACACCACGCTCGGGCCCTTTGCTGCTGCCCCGTATGCGACTCCTGGATCGGCAAACTACCCCACGCCGGCGCCCTTTCCTGCTGCTCCAACACTGCTGCCGGGGCCCTCTAGCTGGGATCAGCAGGCCTTGTTTCACCAGGCCTACAGCAACGTCGCGACCCAACACCCCAACAGCGCCACCGACTGGATAATGGATTCAGGCGCCTCTTCACACGTCACAGGTCAGCAAGGTAACCTCTCCATCTGTCACTCTCCTTCACGGCTTAATTCTTCTAGCATCACCGTTGGTAATGGCCATCAGCTCCCTATTGTTGCATCTGGAACCACTACTCTCTCACCCACAAACTTTACCCTTAATGATGTTCTTGTATCACCATCCATCATCACCAATCTTATTGGGGTTCGTAAATTTACTACTGAAAATTGGTGTTCCGTCGAATTTGACCCTTTCAGCTTTGATGTGAAGGATCTCGCCAGCAGGACGGTTCTCATGCGCTCCAATAGCCCAGGTCCACTCTACCCCTTCCATGGTGATTCGGAGCACACCACGATGGCTCTCTCCGTTGCGGTCAACGGCGATACCTGGCACAAACGGCTTGGTCACCCCGGCCACGCTACTCTCTCACGTCTTTCTCGTGATTTTATTCAGCTTTGTAATAAACCGGCCCCTATATGCTCATCTTGCCAGCTTGGCCGGCAACCCCGTCTCCCTTTCCCTTCCTCTAGAACATGTACCACCGGCCCCTTTCAAATAATTCACTGTGATTTGTGGACTTCACCGGTTGCTAGTTTTTCTGGTTTTCAATATTACCTTATTATCTTGGATGATTTCTCACATTATTCATGGTCTTTTCCGTTGCGCTCCAAATCCGACACCTCCCCCACCCTACAACGCTTCTTCCAATATGTCCTCACGCAATTTCATGTTCTCATTAAATGCTTACAATGTGACAATGGTGGTCAATTCATCAACACATCTCTTCGCACTTTCTTCTCCGATAATGGTATCACTTTTCGCCTCTCATGCCCACACACCTCGCCCCAAAACGGCAAAGCCGAACGCCTCATTCGATCTACCAATGATATTGTGCGCACCCTACTCATCCAAGCCAACTTCCCACCTCCCTTTTGGGTCGAAGCACTTCACACCGCCACGTATCTCCTCAACCGGCGTCCATCTAGCCCGATTAATTTTAACACACCCTACTATCTTCTCCACGGTGCTCACCCCTCCTATGACCACCTTCGCGCCTTTGGTTGTCTTTGCTTTCCAAATACCTACGCTACCGCCCCACACAAATTATCTCCACGTTCTGTACGCTGTGTTTTTCTCGGATATCCCCTTGAACACAAAGGGTACCGTTGCCTCGATCTCTCTTCCCGCAGGGTTTTTATTTCTCGGCACGTCATATTTGACGAGACACAGTTTCCATATACTGTGCCCACACTGCCCACCACAAACTCTCCTCCTGCACCGGATTCCCCGCCTCCCACGCAGCTTCCGCCGATCCTCCTTGATGGCCACGCCCCACCGACCTCGGACTACCCAAACAAATCTACAACCGGCGCTGCTGACCAAACCCAAACGTCGCCCGCTTCCAGGCCCACCCAATCGATCGGATCAGCCTCGCAACCTGCTCCCGAATCCCCACCTGCCACGTCTGCCCGCTTGCCCGCCCCAACCGCGCCTGCTAGCCCTCCCACCGCCTCCCTCTCGCCCGCATGCACCTCTGCTTCCGCGCCACCCTCTCCTACCAAGCCACAAGTTCCACCTCTGCCACCCCGGTCTATTCCCGTGACTCCACCCGAGAACGCACACAAGATGAAAACGCGTGCCAAAGCCGGGTATTTTATGCCTAAGGTTCTCACGGTGTCTCCTATTTCGCCACTTCCGGCCACCTACAAATCTGCACTTAGGGATCCCAATTGGCACAACGCGATGTTAGACGAATATAATGCCTTGATGCAGAATGACACTTGGTCTTTGGTTCCTTGTCCTGCAGGTGTGAACGTTGTGACTGGCAAATGGATCTATCATCATAAGCTAAATCCGGATGGCTCTCTCGCCCGGTACAAGGCACGTTGGGTTCTTCGCGGCTTCACTCAGCGGGAAGGGGTGGACTATGGCGAAACTTTCAGTCCTGTGGTCAAGCCGGCCACCATCCGTGTGGTCCTTAGCCTTGCCACTTCTCAGTCGTGGCCCATGCATCAGCTTGACGTCAAAAACGCTTTTCTGCATGGTCATCTTCGCGAGGCGGTATATTGCCAACAACCCTCTGGTTTCATTGATTCCACTAAGCCCACTCATGTATGTCGCCTACACAAATCACTCTATGGCCTCAAACAAGCCCCGCGCGCTTGGTTCACTCGCTTCACCACCTTCCTTCACGGCATCGGCTTTGTAGCATCTAAGTGCGATTCATCACTCTTCATACTGCATCGTGGCACGCAAATTGCGTATCTACTCCTTTATGTTGATGATATCATCCTCACTGCTAATGCCACAACACTTCTACATTCCATCATCAATTCTCTGAAGTGTGAATTCTCTATGAGTGATTTAGGCGACATTCATCATTTTTTAGGCATCAATGTACACCGCAACACCCATGGCATTTTTTTGTCCCAAGAACAATATGCTCTCGAAATTTTAGATCGTGCCAAAATGCTCAACTGTAACCCCATCTCTACACCCATCGACACCCGCTTGAAACTCTCTTCCACAGATGGAGCACCATATACCGACCCTTCCTTATACCGCAGCCTTGCCGGTGCTCTCCAGTACCTCACCTTGACACGTCCCGACCTTTCCTATGCCGTCCAACAGGTTTGCCTATTCATGCATGATCCCCGCGACTCCCATTTTCAGCTTATCAAGCGGATACTCCGCTATATTCGAGGCACCACTCACTTTGGCCTGCAGCTCTACCGCTCCACCTCACATGATTTGATTGCTTATTCCGATGCCGATTGGGCCGGTTGTCCGGACACTCGTAAATCCACCTCCGGCTTCTGTGTTTTCTTGGGCAACAATCTTGTGTCTTGGTCTTCCAAGCGGCAGCACACCGTCTCTCGTTCCAGTGCCGAGGCTGAGTACCGTGCAGTGGCGAATTGTGTCGCGGAATCATGTTGGCTCCGGCAGCTATTGACTGATCTCCGCCTTCCTCCTACCCGTGCCACCGTGGTCTATTGTGACAATGTAAGTGCCATGTATTTGTCCTCCAACCCGGTGCAGCATCAACGGACGAAGCACGTTGAGATTGACCTACACTTTGTTCGGGACCGTGTCAACCTTGGAGAAGCGCGTGTGCTCCATGTGCCTACTACATCTCAGTTTGCGGACATATTTACAAAGGGACTACCTTCCTTGGTGTTCTCTCAATTTCGATCCAGCCTAAACATCACGGCAGGTGATGTTACGACTGCGGGGGGCTGTTAAACACCGTACGTGTACACTTGATGTAATGACCTCTCCCTAGTCCGTAGGCACGTCCTTCTGTTACGGACTGCATGCACCTGCGTGTGCCCCTGCTATCCCTTCTGTTACGGACTGCATGCACCTGCGTATGCCCCTGCTACCGCTGCGCTCTCTCCCTCTCTCTTCTACTTATGTAACAGTTCAGATCAGATGTAATACAAGAGATATATGAGAGAGTTGACCCACCTATCTGTTACACCACTCTCTCGGCGTCGCCGCTGCGAAGTAGTCTCCCGGCCGGCGGCAAAGACGCCGAGGTAAGCCAACTGTCAAACAACTGCACTTGCATAGTACGCCCATGCCCTCTTTGTGTTGTTCGTAGGACGTGGGTGCTAATATTAAATTACTGAATTGAACTGAACTAAAGCCTGACTTGTTCTTTGTATCCACGAGCTCGACATTTAACTAAGCATCCCACAAAGCATTGGCATCTTATGATTCGATTACCAGTGCTAGCCAAGGGAAATTATTTGATTTGATGTTGCTTCTAGTGACAAAACAAAACATGCCCTATGGCCACCTTGTTGTCAAACTGGATGCTACCTCAGGAAAGGCACAAATATCAACAGAAAGAACCTATCAATCTTATTTATGTACCACCATGGGGACACTATTGAAGGAAATGATGCACATTTTTGTATTTCTTAGCGACCGCCGACCCTGAGGCCTGAACAATGAACCAAATTTGGCATCTTGAATTGCTCATTTTGTATACCTTCACCGGCTGCCATTACCAACTACCACTAGTGACTACCAGCAAGGATCGCAAATTTACTATTTAATACTAACATTCTCATGGTGAGAGGAGACATGCATTACAACATAGATAATGGAGGTTATATAAGCCACTATGTTCCATGTTTCTGCAGGTTACATATGTCTGAACAGTTTTAATCTTAACCTCTACCAACCCTAATTCAACATTTGGTCTTAATGCTACTTAAAGAAAGCCAGCTCCTTTGCACATGTTTTGAGTGATATAAGCTCATTCAATGCCACTGGGGTATATAAGCTCATTCAGTGACCAACCTGTATTTAACTCCAGGTTGAGGAAACCACATGCATATAAGAAAAATGGATGTTGGCATGAGAATAAGATGTAAAACATGAATGACCGAATATATAGAATGCATCTGCATCTCCTGGGGTGTACTTAGTACCTGCCGAGCCTCTAAGGTTGGAAACTGCCAACTGTGCAAACATAAGGCAGGATTTCGGTAATATCCACAGGATCTGAAATAAACGTGAGCTCACCACCAAAAGAAGGAACTCCTACCTGGTGCTTAATACCAGACTGTAAATCCCACTCCTTGTACAACACGTCTATTTCTTCTAATGTCTTGATGTGTTTGCTGACAAAATTAAAGAGAGAAATAAAAAATACTATAAAACTAAAATAGTTTATACGGAGTACAACGCGTATAGTTAATCTGGCCTAAAATTATTTTCTAATCCAACTTATTAGGCAAGGAAATAAAATTTCATAGCGACCTAAACTGAAGATATGGTTGTGACTGCATAGATCTAAACTAAATCACGACATGATTTTTTGAACAAAGCACAAACAAAAAATATATTAGCGTATAATATCAGAAAACCTCAAATTTATTCACTCCAGCGAGCAACTATGTGAACATGTCGGTGTCCTAGTTAAAATAGAATTACAAAACAGGGGAGGCATGTACCTAATAAAGGATTCCAACAAAATGGAGAAAATAAAAGAAGAATTACCAGATTGTGGATATATCATATATCATATAAGCATTGCATTTAGCGACATAACAATTATAAGAGAGGTTATACTTGAGGATAATGGGATAAAGTGGATGTTCAGTTGTAGTTTTTCAAAACTATATACACATCACTTACAACCAGAAAAACAGTAACGATATTCTAGAGCCAGCAAAACAGTAATCATATTCTAGAGCACAAAAGGAAACAGTCAGAATGGGCCATGCCATGGTGGACAGAAAAGGACACATCACTTACAACCAGGTGTACAAAAATATTCTTCTAAAATGCATGAATAAACAAATCAAGAAGAGAGATCTATCAAGCACAACATATTTAGACATACCATTCATCTACTGTATCAAGGAAACTGTCACGAAAACCATATAGGAAGAAGGCAGGTAAATCATATAAGAAAAGAGTGTATGATCTCACCTTCAACAAAAAATCAAGATCAAGGATTTATCCATGCTGCAAGAGCACACGCACCACAAATAGGGTAAATGAAGTACAAACTGATTGTCATGCATGGATCTAAAGAACATAAAAAGGAAAGCCTTAATTCAAGCACCAAGGGGTGAGTGCCAGAACGAATTTTTAAGTGCATATAATAAATAAATATATGAATAGAGAACTTTGCTGAAATCTTCTCCCAAAGCACGAATAGAGAGAACGGATGAAATCTACTCTGCCTCAAAAACATAGATAATTCGACTCTATTCATGGGTCGTCTGAATACCTACATAGTGGACAAACTTTACTAAATTTCAACTATATGATCAAATTATCAGGCAATCTTTGTAAAACAATGGCATGCGTTTCCAACACCCTATATCCAAACACAAGAAGGTAATAACAGAAACCGACCTATTTCCATGATAAGGCTGAAAGGTAAAACAGAAGGGCCATGGAAGAACATAAATCAAAGTTGATCTGGGTAATTACCTCTAGCTAAAATTCATTTATTATTTGTTTCCTGTAGAGGCGTGCATAATCCTATGACTAAGATGGTGAAGCAAGAAAAATAACAGACTGAGCATACAACAAATGAGAAGTTGATCCAAGTGCTTACCCGTAATAGTATGGAACAACAAATACGGCGATGATTACCTCAAACTGAAATATGCGACATTAAGAGAAGTGATAACCGTATGGAACACCAAATCTAAAGGACACACATGCATGGAAACTAGTAGATGATGAACGGTTTCACATTAGTTCATCCCTAGAACACCTAGAAACTATGGATTCTTTTAGGTGCCTTGTATATCAGCTTGACTGATCTTCTTGTAGAGCTTACACGTCGACCTCGAGACTTGATTCAGTCAGCAAAGAAACTGAATCAAATGGAAGGTAAGAACTGGATGGGGTAAAGAGATGGCACCCGTGACTGTCAATGTCGGCGAGGCTGCAGAGGTGTAGTTGTCGGTGTCAAAACCGGCGGATCTTGGGTAGGGGGTCCCGATATGTGCGTCTTAGGCTGATGGTAACAGCAGGCAGGGTACACAATGTTTACCCAGGTTCGGGCCCTCTCGATGGAGGTAAAACCCTACTTCCTGCTTGATTGATATTGATGATATGAGTAGTACAAGAGTAGATCTACCATGAGATCGTAGAGGCTAAACCCTAGAAGCTAGCCTATGATGATTATGATTATGATCGTCCCTCTAAGGGCCAACCTCTCCGGTTTATATAGACACCGGAGAGGGCTAGGGTTTACACGGAGTCGGTTACAAGGAAGGAAATATAATATCCGGATCGCCAAGCTTGTCTTCCACGCAAAGGAGAGTCCCATCCGGACACGGGACGGAGTCTTGAGTCTTGTATCTTCATGTTCCAACAGTCCGGACAAAGCTTATGGTCCGGCGGTCCAGATACCCCCTAATCCAGGACTCCCTCAGTAGCCCCTGAACTACGCTTCAATGACGATGAGTCCGACGCGCAGTTTTGTCTTCGGCATTGCAAGGCGGGTTCCATCTCCGAATACTCCAAAGTAGCTGTTACGACGAATAGTGTCCGGCTTCCCATCAATGTTATACTCCTCGGCTTCTGTGCCTCAGTAATGACCCTTTCCACGTGTCGAGCGAATGCGAGGAGCCGAGGCATTTTTGCATTTGCCACCCCCTGGTCCGGCAGGTTGACCGTCTATTTGAGGAGACGGGGATTCTCAGATCCAAACCTCATCCTCTTCCCTCGAGCAAGCATCCATCAGAGAGCTCCAGAAAAACCATTCCAACATGGCCGGTCGCCGCAGCTCTTCTTCTTGCTCTCCTCGCTCCAAGCCGGGTGACTGGGAAGAGTGTTTAGTTCCTCATAGCCATTTGATAGAGTTACAGACCCAAGGGTTTCTCCCACCGGCATTCATGGTCCCCGTCCGAGCCGGAATAGCCACTTATAATGGTGGGGAGCAAGCGGAGGGATCTCCTAATCCTTCCCCAGAGGAGCGAATATGCCTCATCCTGCATCTGCTAAGGGGCGTCGGGTTTCCTATCCACCAGTTTCTTCGCGGGCTCCTGGAGTTCTACGGCCTCCAGTTGCACAACTTCACCCCTGCCTCCGTGCTTCATATAGCAGGATACGTCGCCCTTTGTGAGCTATTTCTAGGCTGCGAGGCTCACTTTGGGTTATGAAAGAAACTGTTCTGCCTTGTCCCCCGCAACCAGGGAGAATCCCTATGTCAAGTTGGTGGAGCCGAAGTATGGCGCATCGCCAAGACCGGATACCTATCCGGCACTCCCAAGAAGGCACCGGAGAACTGGCCTTCGGAGTGGTTTTATATTGACGACGTTCCCCTTATGGATCCAGTCCGGACAGGTCTCCCTAAGTTCAATAACGCTCTGCCGAAGGCGCGTCGAAGCTGGCGCCCTCGGGGCCCCCAAGAGGAAGACACCAGAGAAATACACTTTCTGATGAGCAGGATAAAGTTACTGGCCAAATCCGGGCTGACGATAGTCGAGGTCATGGCAATATGCATAATGCGGGGAGTGCAACCGCTTCAATATCGGGGGAAGCCCATGTGGCACTACAACGGGGAAGATGATGCCACCCGTTGTGGCCGTAAAGGTCCGGACTCTGCCAAGGCTCTGGCGAGGATATTGTCCGATTTAGATAAAGGGGAAGAAGAAGAATTCCTTCACATTAAACCGCGGGATGGGTTTTCTATGTACAACCCCCCAAGCTGGGTAAGTCTTCATTCTTTCCCCTGCTTCATTTATTGTGGCGTTCTTCGCCAAGATTATTTACCTCGATATTTCTGAGCAGGAACTGAGGAGGGCCGTAGAAGGAATCTCCAGCCCCTCCCCGCAGCTAGAGGACCCCGGAAGGGCCCTCGATCCAGGGCTCGAAGAAGATCCGGATATTACTGTGTAGCTCGTCAACGGGATATTTTGTCAAGCGAGCTGCCATGGCGCCTCAGTGGCTATTATCGCCGACTATCCTGGACTGCTACCCACGTCGCGTGTAAGCCAAGCCAAAAACCCTATCCTCTAAAGAGGATTCCTTTCTGATGTCATGCCTTGCACCTGAAGTGTCGTGTTTTTGCAGAGACGACGGTCAGAGCGCGTGGCCGAGCCCCTAGGGGCCCATCGGCAACGGGTGTCCGGATCGGGCAGGCTTAAGAGGAAGGCGGTTAGGGCCGAAACGCCACTACAGAGGTAAGGTAAAAACCTGTTCTGTGATTATTGTATTTGAAATGTAACAGCGCCCTTCGTGTCCTGGTAGGAAGAGGAGTAGCCGGACTATATCCGGGGATCCTACCAATCACGCCTCCACCAGCCGGATTCCAGAACCGGCTTCGTTAGAGGAGGCGGACGTGGGGCCGATGCCGCATTGTCCTCCGACAGAGGACGCGGATATGCTCTCGCCACGAATTCCGAAGTAGAGAGCGCCCTGGATCACCGGTGCCGACGGGCCGTACTTCACAACATCTTTTCCGAAGAGGCATTTAATGCTTTCAATTTCGGAGACGCATACATTCGAGCTGCTCAAGGCGGGCTCGCCCGAGCGACGGACCAGTATACCCAAGATATACGGGTAAGAAAATTTGATAAGAATGTATAGCAGTAGCCCATGGGACTTGAAACGGTTGGAACAACTGTTTTAAGGATCAATTTATACATAGGTGCTTGTAGATAAGAATGAGCAATTGTCTCGGGAGCTGGAGGAGTGCAAGACCCAGCTGAGGGCCACGGTTGCCAAGTTAGAGGAATCCCAGAAGGCCTCATCTGGTAACATTTGTCTCAATTATACAAAGATGTATCAGTTAGTAAGTGGCTCGTATGATAAGTCTAATAGAAAATTTTGCAGACATTCCCGGGGTGAATCCGGAGTTGGTAGGAGCTAACGAGTCGCATCTTCAAAGGCAGCTGAAAGCTGGCGAGCGTATCCTTACGCAAGTTAGGCAGGAGAAGAACAATCTTCAAGATGCCAATATCCGGCTGGCCGTGGAATTAAAAGATGTCCGTGCTCAACTGGCGGACTCTGTGAAGGAGAACAAAAGGCTTCGTCGCGGCATTTATAGTAAGTGCCTAGACGAACCGTAATACAGCTCGGCAAGGAAGCATATTGAAAGAATTTTTACTTATAGGTATGTTAACGGGCCACCCTGAGGAGGAGATGCCCGCGTCTGCAGGCGATTTACTGCAAGACCTCTCACAACTGCACGAGCAAGCTCGGCAGGTGATGCAGGGCGTTGCTCAGGCCTTGTGGCCATCAAGCTTCCTGCCGAAGGGCATGGGGGAGCTTGTGGATATGCTTCAAGGAGCACGGCGGCGCTTCCGATTGTGGAAGATGTCATCCTGCCGACAAGGTGCAAGAGAAGCATGGGCTATGGTGAAGACGCGCTACACCAAGCTGGACCCGAACCATATGGCCGAAGTCGGACTGGCGGGGCCAGATGGGCAAGAAATTCCCGTAAGTCTGGTGTATGACCAGGTAGCATTAGCCGCAAAGTATTCACAACAGGATTGTAAGCTAGATGGCCTGTTGGATGGTATAGAGGAGGAATATAGTCAGTCCAAGTGACTTTGTAATTCAATTGACATAAGTAGTCCCTAGCCGAATTAAAATCATTTGTCATGGCGGATCTTTTCGCTTCAGCCCCCGAATCCGACAGTCCGAGGTGTATCCGAATACCCGCCCAGTTATGCAGAACCGCGGTATGCATGGAAACCAGGCGTAGGGGTCATAAGTGCTTGAACAGACAAGTACCGAACTAGTTATGTTATATTACATGGATAGTAAGAAACATCTTCCAGGGAGAATAGTTCCGTTAGGGGTTCCTTTCCCTGGGTACGCATGCGACGATGCACATGTCCGGACTGCGAACAAGGACGCAGGATACAAAACTTCTGGGGATTTGCGTTGTAATAAACGAAAAAACAACTTTTGTTCACCGACCGAATATTCCCTTAAGAATGCTAGATTTCGGCTTCACCCAGTCTGAGGTACACATCCGGCTGAACCGACAGTAACAATCGCAGAGGTGCTCCCCTTATGCCCTAGCCGAATTAACGGGAACGTAGGGCATAAACACAAGAGCCAGGCAAACCAGCATGGCCACATCTTAAGTCATATCGATGCATATAATGGTGAATAAAAGGAACATATGGAAAAAGAACGCATATGTGATGGGCAAAAAGCCATTGAAGTAATTATATTTAGCTTCCGTATAGGAAGCCCCCAGGTATTGCTTACACACATAGTGCGGTCGGAGTGATCCGAGCATCCGTACTGTATTAAATACTTTGTGTGAAGAGGAAAAAAGGTCGAGAAAGGAAAAGGGAGGGAGCATAATTAAAAAGGAGGGGTTAAGGAGACGAACACTAAGTTCGGCGCTAGGCGTAGAAACTCTGGAGTCTGGCCGCGTTGCATGGGTTCGGCTCGAGTCTATTATCGGATGCATTACGTAAGCGGTACACTCCTCCGGTGAGAACTTTATCAATGACGAAGGGACCTTCCCACTTAGGTTTGAGCTTGTCCTTCTTCTTCTCCGGTAGGCGTAGAACGAGTTCGCCAATATTATAAGTTTTGGCCCGCACTTCTCTGCTTTGCTACCATCGAGCCTGCTGCTGATAGAATGCGGAGCGGGCTTTTGCGATGTCGTGCTGCTCCTCCAAGACATCCAAGTTATCCTGCCGATCTAACTCGGCTTCCTTCTCTTCGTACATGCGTACGCGAGGCGAATCATGTATTATGTCGCAGGATAGTGCTGCTTCCGGGCCGTACACCATAAAAAATGGTGTATATCTGGTGGTGCGATTCGGCGTGGTCTGCAGCCCCTAGAGCACGGAGTTGAGCTCTTCGACCCAGTGCGTGTCCGACTCTGTCAAGGATCACACTAGTCTGGGTTTGATGCCGCTCATGATGAGACCGTTTGCACGTTCAACCTGGTCATTTGTTTGGGGATGGTAGACGAAAGCGTAGTCGAGCATAATGCCCATTTTGCCGCACCAAGTTTTCACTTCATCGGTTGTGAAATTTGAGCCATTATCAGTGATGATGCTGTGGGGGACGCCGTATCGGTGTACAACCCCGGATATGAAGTCTATCACTGGTCCGGATTCGGCCGTTTTGACTGGTTTAGCTTCTATCCATTTGGTGAACTTGTCCACCAGGACCAATAAGTATTTTTTTCTTATGGCTTCCCCCTTTAAGAGGTCCGACCATATCCAGCCACCAGACCGCGAAGGGCCAAGTTATGGGGATTGTTTGGAGAGCGGTAGGGGGCATATGACTCTGATTGGCAAAGAGCTGGCAACCGACGCAGTGTTGGACAAGGTCATGTGCGTCTTCTCGGGCTGTCGGCCAATAGAAGCCTGTATGGAAGGCCTTGCTGACTAGTGCTCGAGCTGCAGCGTGGTGCCCGCCCAGTCCGGCATGGATTTCAGCCAAGAGCTGCCGCCCATCCTCTTCGGAGATGCACATTTGGAGCACTCCGGCCGCACTTTTCTTATAGAGTCCCCCTTCATGGACTTTGTAAGCTTTAGAAC
This sequence comes from Triticum dicoccoides, assembly GCF_002162155.2. Taxonomy (NCBI): domain Eukaryota; kingdom Viridiplantae; phylum Streptophyta; class Magnoliopsida; order Poales; family Poaceae; genus Triticum; species Triticum dicoccoides. Next base: position 252,235,620 of record NC_041381.1, on the reverse strand, counting down.
GTCGCACGATGCAACGTGCTTTATTTTGGTATTCGAGGAGCTCCTGCCTATTTAGTTAGGCCAAGAAAGGCTCGGTCCACAAGGCGATTATAGCCATGATTTCGTGGGCCGAAGATGTTATTTTGGTGGTGGAGCCTCCGATTATGTCTGATGGTTCGGAATCTGGGGGTGTATTCGGATCCGTGCTAGTGTTGCCGGACTCCCCTTCTCATACCACGGATGGCTTGAACAGCCTTTCCTGGAATATGTTAGGTGGGACAGGGTCGCGTTTAGCGCCGATGCGGGCGAGAATATCCGCCGCTTGATTGTTTTCTGGAGCCACATGGTGGAATTCGAGCCCCTCGAACCGAGCTGACATTTTGAGGACGGCATTACGGTAGGACGCTATTTTCAGATCCTTGGCATCAAAGTCTTCGTTTATTTGTGATATTGCGAGGTTTGAATCCCCGCGCACTTCTAGGCGTTGAATGCCCATAGAGACTGCCATCAGAAGACCGTGCAACAGAGCCTCGTATTCAGCTGCATTGTTGGAGTCTGTGTATAATATTTGGAGTACGTACTGGACCGTGTCTCCGGTGGGAGACGTCAGTACTACACCTGCTCCCAATCCGGCCAGCATTTTAGAGCCGTCGAAGTGCATGATCCAGTTAGACTATGCGCCGTACTCTTTAGGGAGTTCGGCTTCTGTCCATTCGGCGACAAAGTCAGCCAGTACTTGCGACTCGATGGCCCGTCGTGGCTTGTATGTTATGTCGAATGGAAGGAGTTCGATGGCCCATTTAGCAATCCGGCCCATAGCATCGCGGTTATTTATTATGTCGTTGAGTGGTACTTCGGAGGCCACAGTAATCGAACACTCTTGGAAATAGTGTCGTAGCTTCCGGGATGCCATGAAGACGGCGTATGCTATTTTTTGATTGTGTGGGTATCGGGATTTGCATGGGGTGAGGACCGTGGATACGTAATATTCCGGCTTCTGGAGCGGGAATTTGTATCCGTCAGCCTCTCGTTCGATGACGAGCACTGTGCTTACAACTTGATGTGTTGCAGCTATATACAGTAGCATGGGTTCGCCAATATTTGGCGCTGTTAGGACTGGATTATTGGCCAATAATGTCTTTATTTCATCCAGTCCGGCCATGGCTGCATCCGTCCACACGAAGTGTTCGATGCACCGAAGAAGGCGGTAAAGAGGTAATGCATTTTCTCCTAACCGGGTTAAAAGCGGCTTAAGGCAGCCACGCATCCAGCTAGTTTCTGGATATGCTTGAGGTCTGTTGGAATAGCCAACTGCGACAGAGCTCTCATCTTTGCCGGATTCGCCTCAATTCCTCTATTGGAAACAATGAAGCCGAGCAACTTCCCAGAGGGTACGCCAAAAACACATTTTTCCGGGTTTAGCTTGATGTCGTATGTTCGGAGGTTGTCGAATGTAAGCCTCAAGTCGTCTATTAGGGTTTCAACATGTCTTGTTTTTATGACCATGTCATCCACGTACGCCTCCACTATCTTGCCGATTTGCTTTTCCAGGCATGTCTGAATCATGCGCTGATAGGTTGCACTGGCATTTTTAAGCCCGAAAGGCATAGTGTTGAAGCAGAAAGGACAGTATGGTGTTATGAAAGCTGTTGCAGCTTGGTCGGACACTGCCATATTAATTTATGGTATCCAGAGTATGCGTCGAGGAAACACAGTGAGTCGTGTCATGCGGTGGCGTCGATGATTTGATCGATGCGAGGGAGGGGGAAGGGATCTTTGGGGCAAGCCTTATTGAGGTCTTTGAAGTCGACGCATAGGCGCCAGGATTTGTCCTTCTTTGGTACCATTACCAGATTTGCCAGCCAATCCGGATGCTTGATATCTCTAATGAATCCGGCATCGAGTAGCTTGGCTAGCTCTTCCCCCATGGCTTGCCGTTTGGGCTCTGAAAAGCGCCTTAGAGTCTGCTTGGCAGGCTTGTATCCTTTTAGTATATTGAGGCTGTGTTCGGCCAGTCTGCGTGGGATGCCCGGCATGTCCGAAGGGTGCCAGGCAAAAATGTCCCAATTCTCGCGTAGGAAGTCTCGCTGTGCAGCGTCCATTGTGGGGCTTAACTATGTCCCGATGGAAGCTATCTTCGTGGAGTCCGTTGGATGGACCTGGAATTTGACTATTTTGTTTGCGGGTTTGAATGAGGTGGACTCGGGTCGCTTGTCAAGTATCACGTCGTCCCTGTCCATGGTGGCGTGCAACGTTGTTAGTTCTTCGGCTGCTAGGGCTTCGGATAATGCTTCCAGGGCTAGTGCTGCGGTTTTGTTTTCGGCGCGAAGTGCGACGTCCAGATCACTGGCTAGAGTGATGATTCCATTGGGTCCGGGCATTTTAAGCTTCATGTACCTGTAAAGGGGTATAGCTTGAAAGCTTGTAAACGCGTCCCGCTCTAGAAGGGCGTGGTATCCGCTACTGAAAGGAGCCACTTGGAATGTGATTTCTTCGGACCTGTAGTTCTCCGGAGTGCTGAATACCACATCGAGTGTGATTTTTCCCGCACACCGTGCTTCCGGATTGGGGATGATTCCCCTGAAGGTTGTGCCGCTTTGCTCAATGCGGCTCTTATCCATTTCCTTCTTGCTGAGTGTTTCTTCGTAGATCTAGTTTAATCCGCTTCCGCCATCCATGAGTACTTTAGTGAGCCGAAATCCGTCTACGATTGGGCTAAGGACCAAAGCGGCTGGTGCCCGGACGGTCTGGAATTGAGGTTCATCACTGGCATTGAAAGTTATAGCAGTGTCGTTCCACGGATTTATTTTTTACTATCTAGCAATCGTGGACATGCATCGCTTGAACATAAATCAATATCTACTTTGTATCATGGCCAAAGGTACAATATCGATTCAACGCAATAAAGATTGTACACTCACATATCACTTTTTTTTCTATTTAAATAAACCTTTTCAGTTGTGCATGCCAAAGTTAAAGTGATGTTTCTTCAAACAACCAATGTAGCTATCATGTACATGCACCATTGTTACTCTTGCATTCAAATTCATTAGTCTTGGATGATTTAAGTTTCTATTATGAAGTAATATATGTAATATTCATATATGAATTCAACGGGTATGCAATTTATGAAATGGAGGCTATGTAATCATATGAGGTAACACTTTTAAGTAGCGGACTACAATATCCATATCTTTTCGTGCGCCTGTACACTAACACGTCAATGCATTATTTTTAAAGTAAATAACCAATGGCACTAAATTATCTATTTCACGAGAGAGACATAGGATGAGCGTTTGATCCCTTTTTTGTGAACGCGCCACTACACCCGTACGATTGGCCACGCTCGTGTGAACGTCCAAGTTATCGGCGCATCATCCCGAGTTATTGTCTTTTTTCTGGGGTGGATTTCACACCAGTTATTAACTGCTGACGCATGCCCCATGTACACAGTCTAGCACGACCTTCCCGCTAGCATGGTCCAAAATTAGTTGAAACTGGATATGAACGATCCCGTGGGCGGCAAAATCTCCCGCCTCCTTCTAAAATTTCTGCCACCTTAGTCTTTAGCATGCGAAATTCCCCTTTTGTCCTTGGTGCATGGAGACCAACAGTTACAATACCGCCTTCATCTACATAATAGGTCGGGGCTGCTTTGGTAACTTCCGGTTCCCCCCACTACACGGCACCCCCATTTCCTCTCCCCCTCCCGAAAAAACGACTAACTCCACAGCACCAAAGCAGCTTACATCACGCCGTCCGTACTTCATCGACCTTTCTCCCCTCCCCTCTCGAAACCCTAGACTACTCATCCACCGGCGTACCATATGCCATTCACTGCCAGCGGCGTCCACCTCGCCGAATCTGCTTCTGTGGTCGCATCTACCCCTCCCACATCCCCTAGAAACAAGTAGACTCCTCATCCACCACTGTACCATAGCCCATTCAGTGTCGGCCTTGTCCATGGCGCCGGATCTGCTTCGCCGGTACTCTCGTCAACCGCTGCGCATCTGCAGCGGCTCATTCGTACTCCCCATCGAAGACGCTTCGTCCACACCCCCCGGAGCCGCCCCACCAACGCCCCCGTCGATGGTCTCTGATCCTCTTCGCCGACACCTACCTCAACCCTACCGGAGCCGCTTCGCCGACACCATCGTCAACCCTACCGGAGTAGCTTTGCCTATACCATTCTCAACCCTACCGGGGCCGCTTTGCCAACTCACAAGTCCACGGCCTCAGATCCGCTTCCTCGCACCCTCATCCAACCTACCGGAGCAGCTTCTGACGCCTCGTCCACGACCGCATATCCGCATCATCGACACCATCCTTAACCCAACCACCGGAGCAGTTTCTGACGCCCTGTCCACGGCCGTAGATCCGCATCGTCGACACCATCCTTAACCCAACCATAGGACCAGCTTCACCCATGCCCTCGTCCACGGCCACAGATCCTCTTCGCCCACACCGTAGTCCACCCTACCGGAGCCGCTCCACAAACACCCTACTCAATGGTTCTAGATCTCCTTACCAGACCTCGACAGCCAGCGCGGCATCATCACCCTTGAGGTTTCTAACCTGATTCCCATCGTATAGCAAGATGCCAAGCACCCGCCACGGCCTAGGTACTTGTCACCTTTAAACCCATCCAGCATCACGTGACCGATGTACTTCAAATATACTAACAGGTCGCTGTTACTTTTTATGCAGCTGGCAAAAACTACAAGGACGGTGTTTCTTCTGGATCTAACAGCTTGGCCAACCAAGATCCTGGACTGAGGCATTGCTATGATCTTGTAAGTGCGTCTCTCTCTCTTGTATTGTTTTGTACCTGCCAGCATGCTTTGCTAGGATTTTCGACCAGTAATCCCTTTGTGCAGAGAATGATTTCTACTGCTAGCTGCTAAATTAGATATGTAGATGTCATACATGATACTACCTCATACCTCCGTTCCTAAGTATAAGTCTTTCCAGAGATTCCACTATAGGCTACATACGGAGCAAAATGAGTGAATGTACACTCGAAAATGCATCTATATACATCTGTATGTGGTCCATACTGGAATCTCTACAAAGACATATATTTAGGAACAGAGGCGGTACATTACACAAAATCATAGGTGGCATGTAGGAATTCCAGTGTACTACATTAGGATCCCTTAGAGTGCCTGCTAGTCCAGCACACAGAGTCATGGCTAGTTTATACTACCACACAATCATTAATTGGTGGTTTAAATATGCTCAAGGGATATGCAATGTATTATCATGTAGAGATGTCTGAAATTAGCCGTGTCAACTTGCAGATAGGGTTACACAGTGAAAAAGTACAAGATGTATGTGGCAATTTCATGGAACATCGCAAAAAAAGGAGAGGCAGTGGTGAGCCTATACAGTGTGCTATGGTACGTCACTCCTCCATTGCAATCATCAGGACATGTTATTTGTATGTTAGTTCAATTGGCCAAGTTTCTTAGGTACAGTTATTACGAGTTATCCTACGAAAATAAGCACCTGTGAATATAAGCTCCATGTAATAAGCCAACCAGTTCTTTTCATTGTGTTTTCAGCTTATCTTTGGTATGATCAGTGAAAAGTCTAGATTGCATTATATTTTTTTCGTTTTGCTGCCCATATGAAAATTAATTTGACTTGCAAACATCACAAATTGAATCCAGTGCAGTAATTAATATGATAGGAAAACAGACCATCAGTATTTGCTCAAAATGCAAATACAAAGATACCATCTACTTGGCACAATCTACTTTGGTCAATGTTTTCCATAGAGATCCCATTGCCTAATTTAGACGGAGAACGCATGAACCACATTTAAATGCAGAACAATTATTTATTGAAATTCGATGGTCCAAGTGGCTGGTTATTATCATATAGCAACACCACCTGAATGCATCATATAGGAGCAGCAACTCATCATACAGCAGCAGTAGTGTGCAATTCATCATATACCAGCAGCAGCTCATAGCAATTCATCATATAGCAGCAGCAGGAGCAGCTCATAGCAATTCATCATATAGCAGCAGCAGGAGCAGCTCATAGCAATTCATCATATAGCAGTGCTACGTCTTGAGCCTGCGTTGGTTTTCCTTGAAGAGGAAAGGGTGATGCAGCAAAGTAGCATGAGTATTTCCCTTAGTTTTTGAGAACCAATGTATCAATCCAGTAGGAGGCTCCTCAAAAGTCCCACGCACCTACACAAACAAACAAGAACTCGCAACCAACGCAATAAAGGGGTTGTCAATCCCTTCACGGCCACTTGCGAAAGTGAGATCTCATAGAGATAATATGATAAGATAAATATTTTTGGTATTTTAAGATATAGATTGGAAAATTAAAGATGCAAATAAAAGTAGATTGAAAACTTATATGATAAAAGATGGACCCGGGGGCCATAGGTTTCACTATTGGCTTCTCTCAAGATAGCATAAGTATTACAGCGGGTGAACAAATTACTGTCGAGCAATTGATAGAAAAGTGAATAATTATGAGATTATCAAGGCATGATCATCTATATAGGCATCATGTCTGTGACAAGTAGACCGAAACGATTCTGCATCTACTACTATTACTCCACACATCGATCGCTATCCAACATGCATCTAGAGTATTAAGTTCATGAAGAACAGAGTAACGCATTAAGAAAGATGACATGATGTAGAGGGATAAACTCATGCAATATGATATAAACCCCATCCTTTTATCCTCGATGGCAACAATAAAATACGTGCCTTGCTGCCCCTGCTGTCACTGGGAAAGGACACCGCAAGATTGAACCCAAAGCTAAGCACTTCTCCCATTGCAAGAAAGATCAATCTAGTAGGCCAAAACAAACTGATAATTCGAAGAGACTTGCAAAGATAACTTAATCACACATAAAAGAATTCAGAGGAGATTCAAATATTTCTCATAGATAAACTTGATCATAAACCCACAATTCATTGCATCTCGACAAACACACTGCAAAAAGAGTTACATCGAATAGATCTCCAAGAAGATCGAGGAGAACTTTGTATTGACATTCAAAGAGAGAGAAGAAGCCATCTAGCTAATAACTATGGACCCGAAGGTCTGTAGTAAACTACTCACAACTCATTGGAAGGGCCTTGGAGATGATGTAGAGGCCCTCTGATGTAGGGTGGAACCCTATGGTGATGATCTTTCACGTTTGGAGTGGATCCTATGGGGAGACACGAAGAACGCGCGGAAGAACACGAGGAAATCACAGGGAGGAACGAGGGAAAACACTCAACCAACAAGGAATCGGTCACACAAGTGCTAGATCAAAGAACACAAAGAGATACACGAGATCCAAAGTCAACAAAGGTAAGGATACAAAGGTAACCGATCTTCTCCGTGAGGAGGTCTTGAATCCACAAGGGGATCTTCCCACGAGGGGGTCTTGAATCCGATAGGATCTTCTCCGAAGAGGCCGCGGTCTCTCACGAGGAGGAGATCCGATGGATGAGCGAAGCTCTATCTCTAACTTGAGCTAAATCAACGCTAAACCTAACTAGGAGGAGGTGGAGGAGTATATATAGTCTAGGGCCACGAAGGGGTAAGTGAAGGGGTACATGGGCTGCGGCCCAACACACTGTGCGCAGACAGGCACTAGACGTCCGGAGGGTTCCGGTCGTCCGGAGGCTCGGGAAGGTCCGAACGTCCGGTGGTCTTTGGACTTCCGTAGATTCGGCTCGGGTGCGCTTCGGTCGGACGTTCGGAGGGGGCCGGTCGTCCGGAGGCTCGCGGGGTCCCAGACGTCCGGAGTTCTTCGGATGTCCGCAGATTTGGTTCGGTGGTCGCTGGCACGGTCGTCCGGAGGGGGCCGGTCGTCCAGAGCCTGGGAGTCGTTGGACATCCGGTCCTGGTCGGACGTCCGGCCGCTGTAGCTTCGGGCAGCTTCTTCTCTTGGTCCTTGTACTTGGTGTCCTCGCCGTCTTGTCCATGGTCTTCCTCCTTGTTCTTGGTCATGCATAGCACATATATATGAGGTAGTAACCATGTCTCACATGTGGGAAGTGAAGGTTCGGAGAGGAGCAAGTTCTCCTTGTGTCCAATGGCGTATAGTTGAGGTCTCGTCATAAGTCCTCTTAGGGTTTGGAGAGTAGTCAGAGTGTACATGGGGATGAACGTGGGATGCTCCGCATCATCTCCCCCCCCTTGGGAAAGATCCGACCTCGGATCATGATCCTCATCACCATGGAAACGGTTGTCGTCGACGGACTTGTAGTTGGACGAAGTTGAAGACATGGCGCAATCCAAGTAGTCCAAGGTGTCGGCGGAGTGATAGATATGCAAAAAGAGCAAACACAAGCAACACTCGGAAATACAATGGTTAGCACACACAAAGTGTCCATCATGTAAGAATGAGTCCGTGCGGCAAGATTGGTCGTGACAAAATGCATGAAGCTTATCAAGATGATCTAGAATGAGATGCAAAGCATTCATGGGAGGAAATGCAATCATTGTGCACACAATTGTGTTATGAATATGAGCAATGCAACCACGATGCAAAATGATGTCATAATGAGATGGTTTATCAATAGCATGAATATGGCAATGGATGCTCAACATTTGTATGTTATCATGCAGTTGATGATGGACAATATGATCATGATGTATGAATATGCCATCAAGGAAGATCACAACAAATTTGCTAAGGAAATGCACAAGCTCATATGTCATGGATGACATGGAAATAGATGCAACAAGGCAATCATAATGTGAGTCAATCCATGCATAGGGTGCAAACTTGTGGTGAGTGTGATATGTCCATCGAGCATGACATGTATGAGCACAATCAACAAATATGGAGGTGTTGGTGTACCAAAGCTCGATGTCGAGGCATGAGTGGAGTTCCGAAGATGCATCCAATAAGTGCGAGCGCTCCTCAATGTGAAGGTCCATGTAGCCAATCTGCAATGTCTTTCCTCCGTTCACGAGATGTATCATGTAGACAACAAGAAGGAAACAACAATGAAAGAGTGACCCATCCAATATGCGTATTTGAGGATGGCTCAAAGAGAAGGAGTTCACCTTATGAATGTTCTCGAAGATGTTGGAGTTGCACATCATGTATGCCTTCACATAACCAATATGTCTTGTGGTGGTACCGCCTTGTAAATGCTCCAAAATGAAAGAACATGACAAACACTCGGAAAAACAAATGAGGTTAGCGAAAGTGCAAAACCTATCATTCGTGTGGTAAGATACCAAACAAGTGTATGCATCATGCTCATCATAAGAAAGGGCAAGGGAGCATTTCATAGTATGAAGGCATAAGATGCAAGAAAAACCAAATGCAATAGGCTCAATCAAACAAGCATGCATCACAAGTAAGGTGTCAAAGTCTCCAAGATCAATAAGCATAGGATGGTTGCACTCAATACAAGTTGATATGAAAGAGGCAACTAATGGACACAAGAGACAATGATCAAGATATATCATGTGAGGGGCATGAGCATATATGTCATCAACCCAAGAAAGTGAGTAATAGTGGAACATGTGTGATGCAACATAGCAAGCAATCATAGCAATCAAGTTAAGCATGCTAGTAGTGCAAGATTCAACTTACTAGAAGGAATCATGGCAAGCATGTCATGTGTGCAAATAGTGGACATGAGTAATGGACATGACATAGCACAAGCATGGAAGCAAGATATGAGGGAAGTAGGTTCATGGTGTTGGCAAGAAGTCCTATGTAAATAGCAATGGAACATCATGACTCTCCCAACACAAGAATCAACAATAGTATGAGGCACATGATAAACATGGCAATAGCAACAAGGATCTCCACCAAGCATGCAAATACACATAGAAGTATCATAATGGTGAATCATGGGCAGATGCAAGCAAGGGTCACAATTGCATGGCAAAGGCATAGAAGCAAGTTTAACATGCAAAGTGAACACGGTAAAATGAGCATAAGGGGACAAATGGTATATAGCCCATAGCCATGTGAGAGTCAAGTAGAAGAGATGCGTGTAGTCCTTGCGCGAAGGGAATGGTGGAAAGGATAGTCCACGGGATCCCAAAGCATCGTTGCTCTCAAGAGCTTGTTTCGTCAACTCTTGGGATTGAGAGGTTGACGAGTATACATGAGTACCTACACAAAACAAAGACAAAGGAAAAATTGTGTGTGCATGGTATATGTACACATCATCCATCATGATGCGCACATGCATGTGTCGGTTAGCACAAAATAGCCAATGCTCAAATAAATGCGATGCGTGATATAAAAACATGTCATCCATCATGAGAGGTTTGTTGTTATGTATGACATAATGGAGACTCAAATTGTGTAATATATCATGAGAAATATCTAGAGCATTGTTATTCATGTAATGCATATGATGTACACTATGATGAGAATCATGCAAAGTATGGAATGCATCAAAATCTCCTAATATGTATGAGGAAACTATGGGGGTCTCCTCATGAGCATTAATGGAAACATCACATGGAGAATATTGACAACATCCAAAACAAAGCATATTTGGAACAATGTGATCATGGCATGACATAGTAGATGAATTGCAGAAATCATGTAAAGGAAGCATGGCAATATCATCACAAGAGAAGCAAAAGCCAATGACCATCATCTCATCATCTATGCCATAAGTGCAAATAGGATTGATTTTAATGGGGCATGCATAGTTACTATGTTGAGATTGAAATGAGGCAATATGGGAGATCTCACTCATAGCATATGACAAGTTCAATGGGTTGTCAAACATGATGTGACCAAAAGAATTTTCACATGATATCCTATGGAGCATAGCATCACAACTAGGCAACTCAACATGCTCATCATCATATTCATCATAAATAGGTAAGTCAAGGCATGAAGAAGTCTCACTTTCATGAAGCATGGTAATAGGTGGGTCAACATCATGGGAGCAATCAATGTCAAGATAGTCCACTAGTGGGACAAGAGAAGTACCATCACCTATGTTACCGTTGGAGCGTCGCTCATGTGTTGTAGGTGAGGTGTTGAAGATCGTCTCATTGTCATCTTCATGTTGATGGAACCATGTGGGGTGTGCTTCATCGTCCACCATGGCCATCGGTTTCTCCATTGGAGGGATGGACTCGTCGAGGATAGGCATGTCGTCATGTAGGAGACCTAGGACCATAGAAGAAAACACACTTGGAGTAGAGGTTAAGTCGTCAGAAATCATAATGGCCTCACATGCCGTGTCAACTACCTCACTCTCTAAGTGTTGTGGCTCACTCACTCCCTCAAGGATGCTCTCACTCATATGGTTGGTGGAGGCACTCAAATGGCGCTCAACCTCACATAGGATGTGTGGCATGCTCTCATGTGTGGGGCTAGTGGTGGTCACACTCATCCTCTCATAGGAAATGCTTTTAATGTCACATATGGTGGAGTCACTCATGTCACTCATGTGGTGGTGGCTCTCCTCACATGGCACTTGGGGCATCTCGACATATGTGGGTGTCAGAGAGATGTAGGTGCAAATGTCTCCATGCGCGGTTGCGTAGCTTGACTCGGAGGAGGAGTCCAATGTGGGCGCCGTTTTCATGGTGTTGAAGAGGTTCGCGCTCGTCGCCGTGGTCGAAGGGGATGGCCCTTGCTCGACCGTCTTGTCGCCGGCTTGGTGTGGGAGGCCCATATGATGTGGCACCTCGTAGCTCATCTCCATGACCGAAGGGCGTTTCCCATGCTCGGCCATCTTCCTTGGGGGGCTTCCGAAGATGGAAGTGTCGCCCTCGCTTGTAGGCGGTCGCCTTGGACTTGATGAAGTCGATGTGGGCGTACTCGTGGGAAGTAGGCGAAGATGCCGTACGTCCAAAGGAGAAGATGCCTTGATAACACTTGGCGAAGATGCCAAAGTGGTTGTTGTAGTCGTAGCACCATCTTGGTGGTGGTCGTCTCGCGGTCTTCTCTTGTGCTTATGAAGCTTGGACTTGGCGTGAAGTAGGGCTTGTTGGGACTTGTGCACTTGCGCTTGTGGAGCATCTTCATGATGATGATGTCGTTGTCATGCTTGAGCTCGTTAGCATTCGTCGTCGTCGTGCACATGATGCTTGGAGGTGACTTGCCCTTCATGACGATGTTGATCACGAACGTGATGGTGGTCGCCATGTAGATGTTGACTTGGACGACTTGCGCTTGCATCTTTTTCGTGCTCCGAAGACTTGTGGCTTGAATGTCGCCGCCTTGAAGATGATGAAGGGGAAGTAGACTTGAGCAAGGTCCGAATCTCCTCCATCCTTGCATCTTTGTGACGCCCGGGTAATCAAGCTACAGTAACCCTCTAGTAATGATGCCACGTCACCTCGATTATTGTTGATATTCTCGCGTTAGTTTAGAACCGATCCAAATTCAAATTTGAATTTAAGTCAAACAATAAAAGTTTTCAAACATTAAAATACAAATGTTTGGTTTGTACTAAATATTACAAAGGTAATTATGGTGAAACAAACCCATTTTTATAAAATGCCTAAGGAATTTAAAATGATTTAAAAACAAAAAAGAAAATAAATAAAAGAAAGAAACTACAAAAGAGAAAACAAACAAAAAAAGGAATAGGACCCCCGGGCCAGCCGACCCAACAGGCTGGCCCATTCGGCCAACCGGCCAGCCCACCCCCGCTCCCTATACACCCCTGCCCAAACCCTAATCGACACCCAGTACCCCACTCCTCCTCATTCCCCACTCTCCCTCTCTTTCTCCCGATCCCATCTGGGTCGAGGCACCCGAGCCCGCTGCCGTCGTTCGACCCGCGGCGCTGCCCATCGCCACCGCCCGGGGCCACCTCGCCGGACCGCCGCACCACCGCCCCCTGCCTCCTCCCAGGCGCCCCCCTACTCGACTGGATCGGGGAGGGGCCAGATCCCGCGCCGCCCTGAGCCTGCGACGCCGGCGCCCATCCCCGGCGCCGCCTTGTCGCTGCTGTGCTCCGCCACCTCGTCGTCGCCGCTCCATCGCCTACGCCAAGGCACCCCGTCGCCTCCCCTTCCCTGCTCGCAAGTGAGCGCCGCCGTCCCCCTTCGCCCCCTCTCTCCCTGTGTCGCCCCGGTCACCACCATCCCCGCCCACGGTCAACGCGCTACGGCCCCGCCCGTTGCGCGCTCACCGCGCGCCTCTCCCCGTCGCTCCCGCGCACGGCCTCGCTGGCCCACAGCCGCGGCCACGGCGCTCGACCGCCCTGCTCGTGACCCGTGGCCGCGCCACCATCGCCTCCTCCTCATGCGCCTCCCCCCACTGCGTCGCGGCCTTCGCCTGGACGCCGCCCCTCGCTGCCGATTCCCGGCGCCCACACGCGTGCCGGCCGCCTCGGTCACGCCCGGTGGCCTCACCCCCACACCGCCGCCCCGCAACGCCTGGTCGGGTGCGCCCCTGTTCGGGCTGTGCCGCAACGCCCGCACCCGATAAGGCCCCTAGGGCCTATGACAAGGGGGCCCCGCCCCAGAACGTTTTATAAAATAAAATAAAATAAAATGAAAATGAATTAATAAAATTAATAATTAATTAGTTAATTAATTAAGTTAATTAGTCGTGTTTAAATTAATCTAATTAACTAGTTAGTTAATTAAACAGTAATTAGATTAGCTAAGTCCTAATTTACTAAACAGTCAATGACAGCTGGGACCCACACGTCAGGTTAACTAGTCAACCCTGTTGATTTCTGACATCAGCATGACATCATGCTGATGTCATAAATCCATTTTCGAATTAATTTAAATAATTAATTAAATCTCGGAAATTAATAAAATCTTTAGAAAATTATATCTTTTAATCCGTAACTCGGATTAAATTATTTTCAACATGAAAGTTGCTCAGAACGACGAGACGATTCTGGATACGCAACCCGTTCGTCCGCCACACCCCCCTAACCTATCGAACTCACAACTTTCCCCCTCCGGATCCTCTGCCCGAAAACACGGAACCCCGGGAATACTTCCCGGATGCTTCCCCCCTTCACCGGTATCACCTCATACCGCGTTAGAACACGTCTAGCTCTGCCTGTTATCCTGTTATGCACTTGCTTGCTATGTATTTACTGTTTCTCCCCCCTCTTCTCTTCGGTAGACCCCGTGACGATGTTGATGCCCCAGTTCGGCTACAGAGTTGACGACCCCTCTCTCTTGCCAGAGCAACCAGGCAAGCCCCCCCCCCTTGATCACCAGATATCGCCGATTCTCCTCTATACTGCTTGCATTAGAGTAGTGTAGCATGTTACTGCTTTCCGTTAATCCTATTCTGATGCATAGCCTGACATTGTTGCTACATCTGTTGATACCTTATCTGCAATCCTAAATACTTAGTATAGGATGCTAGTTTATCATCATTGGCCCTACATTCTTGTCAGTCTGCCTTGCTATACTATTGGGCCGTGATCACTCGGGAGGTGATCACGGGTATATACTATACATACATACATACTATACAGATGGTGACTGAAGTCGGGTCAGCTCGATGAGTACCCGCAAGTGATTCTGATGAGGGGGCTGAAAGGACAGGTGGCTCCATCCCGGTAGAGGTGGGCCTGGGTTCCCGACGGCCCCCGACTGTTACTTTGTGGCGGAGCGACAGGGCAGGTTGAGACCACCTAGGAGACAGGTGGGCCTGGCCCTGTTCGGTGTTTGCGGTTACTTAACACGCTTAACGAGATCTTGGTATTTGATCTGAGTCTGGCCATTTGGTCTATACGCACTAACCATCTACGCGGGAGTAGTTATGGGTATCCCGGCGTCGTGGTATTAGCCGAAGCCTTCTAGACGTCAGCGACTGAGCGGCGCGCGCCGGATTGGAACGTAAGCCTGCTCTTGTATTAAGGGGGCTAGTTCTGCTTTCAGCCGCCCACGCGACGTGCAGGTGTGCAATGGGCGATGGGCCCAGACCCCTGCACCATAGGAGTTAGACCGGCGTGCTGACCTCTCTGTTAGGCCTAGGTGGGGCTGCGACGTGTTGATCTTCTGAGGCCGGGCATGACCCAGGAAAGTGTGTCCGGCCAAATGGGATCGAGCGTGTTGGGTTATGTGGTGCACCCCTGCAGGGAAGTTAATCTATTCGAATAGCCGTGTTCTTCGGTAACAGGACGACTTGGATTTTTACCTTGACCTTATGACAACTAGAATCGGATACTTAATAAAACACACCCTTCCAAGTTCCACAGACAACCCGGTGATCGCTTTTCCACAGGGCGGCGAGGGGAGGATCGCCGGGTAGGATTATGCTATGCGATGCTACTGGAGATGCTACTTGGAGTTGCTACTTGGAGATGCTACTTGGAGTACTTCAATCTACTCTCTTCTACATGCTGCAAGACGGAGGCTGCCAGAAGCGTAGTCTTTGATAGGACTAGCTATCCCCCTCTTATTCTAGCATTCTGCAGTTCAGTCCACTGATATGGCCTCCTTACACATATACCCATGCATATGTAGTGTAGTTCCTTGCTTGCGAGTACTTTGGATGAGTACTCACGGTTGCTTTCTCCCCCCTTTTTCCCCCTTTCCTTTCTTTCTGGTTGTCGCAACCAGATGCTGGAGTCCAGGAGCCAGACGCCACCGTCGACGATGACCCCTACTACACCGGAGGTGCCTACTACTACGTGCAGCCCGCTGACGACGACCAGGAGTAGTTAGGAGGATCCCAGGCAGGAGGCCTGCGCCTCTTTCGATCTGTATCCCAGTTTGTGCTAGCCTTCTTAAGGCAAACTTGTTTAACTTATGTCTGTACTCAGATGTTGTTGCTTCCGCTGACTCGTCTATGATCGAGCACTTGTATTCGAGCCCTCGAGGCCCCTGGCTTGTATTATGATGCTTGTATGACTTATTTTATTTTTAGAGTTGTGTTGTGATATCTTCCCGTGAGTCCCTGATCTTGATCGTACACGTTTGCGTGTATGATTAGTGTACGATTGAATCGGGGGCGTCACAATCTTGCTCCTCTTTATGTGCGGCAAGCTTCTTGTCGATGTAGTCCCTTCTCCTTTCTTCGGAGTGACGAATGTCGATGGAGATGTTCTCGATGCGCTCTCGCAATCTTGATTGTGCGTCTTGCATTTGTCGTTGTAGATCAAAGATAGACGCTTTGGTGATGTAGATGTTCACGCCGTCATTGTTGTCGTAGACCGGAAAGGAAATGCCTTGCCTATCCATCACAAGACTCGAGCAAATATGATTTGGAGAAAGAGAAGAACTTATACCAATGTACCTTGACCGATGTTGACAATGAATCAAGTTCACTCAAATGCGGACAATGAAATAGCACTATTGGTACCAATCCTTGTCGGTTCTCACATCTACACAAGTAAAGCTTATGGTGGAGCTCGGTGAGGATAGTGGCACAAAAATTTAATGCAAAATGTTAGCAAGAGTCAATAATGTTGAAAGAGATTCACAAATTCAAAGTGAAACAAGTAGACCAACAGCAATGAAAGGTACATGGAAACACACACACAGATAGATAAACGGGGTCATGCAACCAAGGAATGAGCACAAAATGTGGAGTCCACGGAAAACGCTCGTGTTGCACAACTGAAGAGAGACGCTAGCACGATTGCTCAATAGGCGGATACGACACTTGTGCACAACCTATAAGATGCAAAATGTATAAACTTTCTATCCCAAGTATGCTATGTATGTATGGTTCCTGGTGTTTCTCTCAAGATGATCCAAGATGATCGGATATGACAATCTTATGTGCAATGTGGTATGATGCTATGGCACTTGCTTACAAGCTTCTTTGCTCTTTCTCTTTTGCTTAAAAGCTTTATTTCTCTTTTTTTATGGCCAATTTTGCACAATGCACAAACCAAGATAGCAATTGTGTATATGCGGGAATAAACTTGTGACACAAGATATGATATGGTATGTATGCAATGGATGGTGTAGATCACTAATGTGCACAAGTAACGTTGCCGGCAATACTCAAATGGCTAGTCTCGATAGGCAAGTGACGCAAAATGGTCTAGGGGTTAACAATGCAATGGCAAGGGGAAAATAAAATGGTGTCGTCGAGGTTACCGTCCTTTGCGATGATGAGTGGCGGTGTTCTTGATGTAGATACCAAGAAGATGGAGACTCGTCCCTAAGTAGCCGAAACACCTTAGGAAACGGAAAAACCGCGAACTCAAAATCTCAAATGACAAATGTCAAATGGTGGTAGCGAAAAGCGCTGGTGGTTTTGCACTAGGCAATGCGGAAGTGGAATGATGAGCTATACACGTGTCAGAGTTGAAGTTGCCGTCCCTAAGTAGCCGAAACACCTTAGGAGACACAAGCCACAATTCAAACAAGCTCAAACAACTATTGGGTTAAGTTGGGGTGGCGGAAGTGTATGGTGGGCACGCCTATGTGGAAGTGGTGGAGGTGGTTGATAAAGAAGCAATCGTCCCTAAGTAGCCGAAACACCTTTGGAGACTCGAATCACTACTCAAGCAACCACTAATGCTATGGTGAACAAAATGTGTTAGGTTGCGGAAGTCGGTGGTGGCTATGCGGATGATATGGTGGAGGGCCTAGGCGAACTTGCCAAATTCTGAAACATTTGATGGAGTCAAATGATGTTGGTGGTATTTTTGTGGGATGGGGGATGTCAATAGCTTCAAAACGAGCTAAAGAAAGTCAAAATCGGAGTTCGGATGAATTAGTTATGGCCGAAACAAGAATCAGCCGAAGTCAAAACCTACAGGTTACGGACGTCCGGAAAGGTCGGATGTCTGGGGCGTCGGACGTCCGTAAAGGTCCGAAATCCGTAAATTCGGTTCGGGTTAGGTGTTCCGGTCGTCCGGAAAAGGTCGGACGTCCGGTCGTTCCTGGGGCTCCGGACGTCCGTAAAACTCCGGTCGTCCGGTGGGTCGGGGTCAACGCGAGATGCGAGTTCGGGGGCGCGATTTTGGGCGGAAAATGGAGATTTCGGGGTCAAAATTCGCGGGATTTCGTAGATGAAAGATGGGGAAACTTGGGGAGATGCTAGATCCACTTGAAACCAAGCAAATCCATGGATCAAAATCAACAAAACATCATCAAACCAACAAATCACAAAAAAATTTGGGGCTATTTTTGGTGAGGATTTTCGGGTTTAGGACAAAAACACACAAAATCAAGCTAGAAAAAGAGGGGTAGGGGCTCCAAAAACGTGATCAACGTGGCACATGATACCAAGATGATGTAGGGTGGAACCCTATGGTGACGATCTTTCACGTTTGGAGTGGATCCTAGGGGGAGACACGAAGAACGCGCGGAAGAACACGAGGAAATCACGGGGAGGAACGAGGGAAAACACTCAACCAACAAGGAGTCGGTCACACAAGTGCTAGATCAAAGAACACAAAGAGATACACGAGATCCAAAGTCAACAAAGGTAAGGATACAAAGGTAACCGATCTTCTCCGTGAGGAGGTCTTGAATCCACAAGGGGATCTTCCCACGAGGGGGTCTTGAATCCGATAGGATCTTCTCCGAAGAGGCCGCGGTCTCTCACGAGGAGGAGATCCAATGGATGAGCGAAGCTCTATCTCTAACTTGAGCTAAATCAATGCTAAACCTAACTAGGAGGAGGTGGAGGAGTATATATAGTCTAGGGCCACGAAGGGGTAAGTGAAGGGGTACATGGGCTGTGGCCCAACACACTGTGCATAGACAGGCGTCGGACGTCCGGAGGGTTCCGGTCGTCCGGAGGCTCGGGAAGGTCCGGACGTCCGGTGCTCTTCGGACATCCGTAGATTCGGCTCGGGTGCGCTTCGGTCGGACGTCCGGAGGGGGTCGGTCGTCTGGAGGCTCGCGGGGTCCCGGACGTCCGGAGTTCTTCGGATGTCCGCAGATTCGGTTCGGTGGTCGCTGGCACGGTCGTCCGGAGGGGGCCGGTCATCCGGAGCCTGGGAGTCGTCGGACGTCCGGTCCTGGTCGGACGTCCGGCCGCTGTAGCTTCGGGCAGCTTCTTCTCTTGATCCTTGTACTTGGTGTCCTCGCCGTCGTGTCCATGGTCTTCCTCCTTGTTCCTGGTCATGCATAGCACATATATATGAGGTAGTAACCATGTCTCACATGTGGGAAGTGAAGGTTCGGAGAGGAGCGAGTTCACCTTGTGTCCAATGGCGTACAGTTGAGGTCTCGTCATAAGTCCTCTTAGGGTTTGGAGAGTAGTCGGAGTGTACATGGGGATGAACGTGAGATGCTCCGCATCACCCTCCGTGGTTGATTCCCCCTCCGGCGGAGCGCCGACAAAGGCTCCAAGATGAGATCTCGCGGATACAGAAGGTTACGGCGGTGGAAATAGTTTTTCGTGGTGCCCCTCGATGGTTTCAGGGTACATGGGTATATATAGGAGGAAGAAGTAGGTCGGTGGATGCTCGAGGGGCCCACGAGGGTAGGGGGCGCGCCGGGCACCCTCATGGCTGCTTCGCTTGTTTCTTGACTTCCACTCCAAGTCCTCTGGATCAGGTTTGTTCCAAAAGGATCGCTCCCAAAGGTTTCATTCCGTTTGGACACTGTTTGGTATTCCTTTTCTTCGAAACACTGAAATAGGCAAAAAAACAGCAATTTGGGTTGGGCCTCCGGTTAGTAGGTTAGACCCAAAAATGATATAAAAGTGTAAAGTAAAGCCCATAAACATCCAAAACAGGTAATATAATAGCATGGAATAATCAAAAATTATAGATACGTCGGAGATGTATCAAGCACCCGCAAGCTTAATTCCTGCTCATCCTCGAGTAGGTAAATGATAAAAACAAATTTTTTTGATGTGGAATGCTACCTAGCATAATTCTCAATGTAATTTTCTTTATTGTGGCATGAATGTTCAGATCCAAATGATTCAAAATAAAAGTTCATATTGACATAAGAAATAATAATACTTCAAGCATACTAACTAAGCAATCATGTCTTCTCAAAATAACATGGCTAAAGAAAGTTAACCCTACAAAATCATGTAGTCTGGCTGTTGCTCTATCTTCATCACACAAAGTATTTAATCAAGCAGAACCTCGATGACAAGCCAAACAATTGTTTCATACTTTAGTAATCTCAAACTTTTTCAACTTCCACGCAATATATGAGCGTGAGCCATGGACATAGCACTATATGTGGAATAAAATGGTGGTTGCGGAGAAGACAAAAAAGGAGAAGATAGTCTCACATCAACTAGGCGTATCAACGGGCTATGGAGATGCCCATTAATAGATATGAATGTGAGTGAGTAGGGATTGCCATGCAACGGATGCACTAGAGCTATAAATGTATGAAAGCTCAACAAAAGAAACTAAGTGGGGGTGCATCCAACTCGCTTGCTCACGAAGACCTAGGGCATTTTGAGGAAGCCCATCATTGGAATATACAAGCCAAGTTCTATAATGAAAAATTCCCACTAGTATATGAAAGTGACAACATATGAGACTCTCTATCATGAAGATCATGGTGTTACTTTGAAGCACAAGTGTGGTAAAAAAGGATAGTAGCATTGTCCCTTCTCTCTTTTTCTCTCATTTTTTTTATTTGGCCCTTTTTTGGTGGGCTCTTTGGCCTCTTTTTTTTGTAAAGTCTGAAGTATCATCCCGACTTCTGGGGGAATCATAGTCTCCATCATCCTTTCCTCACTGGGACAATGCTCTAATAATGAGGATCATCACACTTTTATTTACTTACAACTCAAAATTACAACTCAATACTTAGAACAAGATATGACTCTACATGAATGCCTCCGGCAGTGTACCGGGATATGCAATGAATCAAGAGTGACATGTATGAAAAATTATGAAGGTGGCCTTGCCACAAATACGATGTCAACTACATGATCATGCAAAGAGCAATATGACAATGATGATGCGTGTCATATAAATGGAACGGTGGAAAGTTGCATGGTAATATATCTCAGAATGGCTATGGAAATGCCATAATAGGTAGGTATTGTGGCTGTTTTGAGGAAGGATATGGTGGGTGTATGGTATTGGTGAAAGTTGCGCGGCACAAGAGAGGCTAGCAATGGTGGAAGGTGAGAGTGCGTATAATCCATGGACTCAACATTAGTCATAAAGAACATATATACTTATTGCAAAGATCTACAAGTCATTGAAAACAAAGTACTACGCACATGCTCCTAGGGGGATAGATTGGTAGGAAAAGACCATCGCTCATCCCCGACCGCCACTCATAAGGAAGACAATCAATAAATAAAATTGTGCTCCAACTTCATCACAAAGAGGTTCACCATACGTGCATGCTACGGGAATCACAAACTTCAACACTAGTATTCTTTAAATTCATAATCACCCAACTAGCATGACTCTAATATTACCACCTCTATATCTCAAAACAATTATCAAGCATCAAATTGATCATAGCATCCAATTCACTTTCTATGATAGTTTTTATTATACCCAACTTGGATGCCCATCATTCTATGACCAATTTTATAACCATAGCAAATACCATGCGGTTCTAAGAGACTCTCAAATTAATATAAGTGAAGCATGAGAGATCAACAATTTCTACAAAATCAATCCACCGCCGTGCTCTAAAAAGATATAAGTGAAGCACTAGAGCAAAACTATCTAGCTCAAAAGATATAAGTGAAGCACATAGCATATTCTAATAAGTTCTAAGCAAGTGGGCTTCTCCCAAAAGGTGTGTACAGCAAGGATGATTGTGGTAAACTAAAAAGCAAAGACTAATATCATACAAGACACTGCAAGCAAAACACATATCATGTGGCAAATAAAAATATAGCTCCAAGTAAAGTTACCGATAGACGAAGACGAAAGAGGGGATGCCTTCCGGGGCATCCCCAGCCTTAGGATTTTGGTTATCCTTGAATATCTTGGGGTGCCATGGGCATCCCCAAGCTTAGGCTCTTGCCACTCCTTATTCCATAGTCCATCAAATCTTTACCCAAAACTTGAAAACTTCACAACACAAAACTCAACAGGACATCTCATAAGCTCCGTCAGTGCAAGAAAGAAAACCACCACATAAGGTACTGTAATGAACTCATTCTTTATTTATATTGGTGTTAAACCTACTGTATTCCAACTTCTCTATGGTTCATACCCCTACATATTAGCCATAGATGCATCAAAATAAGCAAGCAACATACGAAAAACAGAATCTTTCAAAAACAGAATAGTCTGTAGCAATCTGTAACCCCCGAATACTTCCGGAACTCTAAAAATCCTACCAAAATAAGAAGTCCTGGGAAATTTGCCTATTGATCTACAGAAAGAAGGGTCAATGCAAAATCACATTCTGTGAATTATTAAAAATATTTTCGTGCGTGCAAAGTTTCTGTTTTTCAGCAGAATCAAATTAACTATCACCATAGGTTATCCTATAGGTTCTACTTGGCACATACACTAATCAAAACATGAAAACACATCTAAACAGAAGATAGATGAAAAATTTATTATTAAACAGAAGCAAAAACTAAAAAACTAAAATAAAATTGGGTTGCCTACCAACTAACACTATTGTTTAACGCCCGAAGCTAGGCATAAAAGCGAGGATAGATCTAAGTAGTGCCATCTTGGGCACTCAATTCATAAGTAGCTCGCATGATAGATTCATAAGGTAATTTAACTTTATTTCTTGGAAAGTGTTCCATGTCTTTCCTCAATGGAAATTGGAATCTAATATTCCCTTCCTTCATATCAATAATTGCACCAATCGTTCTAAGGAAAGGTCTACCAAGAATAATAGGACAAGAAAGATTGCAATCTATATCAAGAACGATAAAATATATGGGCACATAATTCCTATTTGCAACAATAAGAACATCATTGATCCTTCCCATAGGTTTCTTAATGGTGAAATCCGCAAGGTGCAAATTTAAAGAGCAATCATCAAGATCATGGAAACCTAGAATATCACATAAACTTTTCGGAATCGTGGAAACACTAGCACCCTAATCACACAAAGCAAAACACTCATGATCTTTAATTGTAATCTTTATAGTAGGTTCCCACTCATCATTAAGCTTTCTAGGTATAGAAACTTCCAAATTAAGTTTTTCATCATAAGATTGCATCAAGGCATCAATGATATGTTTGGTAAAAGCTTTATTTTGACTATAAGCATGAGGAGAATTAACAACGGATTGCAATAAGGAAATACAACCTTCTAAAGAACAATTATCAAAATCAAATTCCTTGAAATCCGAGATAGTGGGTTCAATACTATTTAAAGTCATGACCTCTCCAATCCCACTTTTACCAAATTTAGCATCAAGACTAAAAACTCTGAATTATTGGGAAGCCTTTTAACTAAGTTGACTCATCTCCAGTCCCATCATTATTGAGATTCATATTGCAAAACAAAAATTTAATAGGGGACTCATCAATAACCTTTAGATCTTCATCAGTATTTTCATGGAAACTAGAAGAACACGCTTTTACAAAGCAATCTTTCTTAGCACGCAATCTAGCGGTTCTTTCTTTGCACTCATCAATGGAAATTCTCATAGCTTTGAGAGACTCATTGATATCATGCTTGGGAGGAGTAGATCTAAGTTTCAAAGAATCAACATCAAGCGAAAGTTTATCAACATTCCTAGCCAAATCATCGACTTTAAGCAATTTTTCTTCAAGCAAAGCATTAAAATTCTTTTGAGAGATCATAAATTATTTAACACTATTCTCAAAATCAGAGGGCATCTTATTATAATTACCATAAGAATTATTGTAGGAATTTCCATAATTATTAGAGGAATTACTAGGGAATGGTCAAGGATTAAAGTTTCCTCTATAAGCATTGTTACCAAAATTATTCCTACCAACAAAACTCACATCCATAGATTCATTATTATTCTCAATCAAAGTAGACAAAGGCATATCATTGGGATCAATAGGAGCACTCTTAGTAGCAAACAATTTCATAAGTTCATCCATCTTTCCAATCAAAACATTAATTTCTTCTATAGCATGCACTTTCTTACTAGTAGATCTTTCGGTGTGCCATTGAGGATAATTAGCCATAATATTATCAAGGAGTTTAGTAGCTTCTCCTCATGTGATTTCCATAAAAGTGCCTCCCGCGGCCGAATCTAAAAGATTTCTAGATGCAAAATTCAATCCAGCATAAAAAATTTGTATGATCATCCATAAATTCAAACCATGAGTAGGGCAGTTGTGAATCATCAATTTCATTCATTCCCAAGATTGGGCAACATGCTCATGATCAAGTTGTTTAAAATTCATAATATCGTTCCTAAGAGAGATGATCTTAGCGGGAGGAAAATACTTAGAGATAAAAGCATCTTTGCACTTATTCCATGAATCAATACTATTCTTAGGCAAAGACGAAAACCAAACTTTAGCACGATCTCTAAGTGAAAATAGAAATAACTTCAATTTAACAATATCATTATCCGTATCTTTCTTCTTTTGCATCTCACACAAATCAACAAAGTTGTTTAGATGGGTAGCGACATCTTCACTAGGAAGGCCAAAGAATTGATCTTTCATAACAAGATTCAGCAAGGCAGCATTGATTTCACAAGACTCAACATCATTAAGAGGAGCAATCGGAGTACTAAGGAAATCATTATTATTGGTATTGGAGAAGTCACACAATTTGGTATTATCTTGCGCCATAGCGACAAGCAATCCAACACACTAGCAAACAAAAAGGCAAGCGAAAGAGAGAGAGGAGATTGGGAAAGAGAGGGCGAATAAAATGGCAAGGGTGAAGTGGGGGAGAAGAAAACGAGAGGCAAATGGCAAATAATGTAATGCAAGGAGATGAGTTTGTGATGGGTACTTGGTATGTCTTGACTTGAGGGAAGACCTCCCCGGCAACGGCGCCAGAAATCCTTCTTGCTACGTCTTGAGCTTGTGTTGGTTTTCCTTGAAGAGGAAAGGGTGATGCAGCAAAGTAGCGTAAGTATTTCCCTCAGTTTTTGAGAACCAAGGTATCAATCAAGTAGGAGGCTCCTCAAAAGTCCCACGCACCTACACAAACAAACAAGAACTCGCAACCAACACAATAAAGGGGTTGTCAATCCCTTCACGGCCACTTGCGAAAGTGAGATCTCATAGAGATAATATGATAAAGTAAATATCTTTGGTATTTTATGATATAGATTGGAAAAGTAAAGATGCAAATAAAAGTACATTGAAAGCTTATATGATAAAAGATAGACCCGAGGGCCATAGGTTTCACTAATGGCTTCTCTCAAGATAGCGTAAGTATTGTGGTGGGTGAACAAATTGTTGGAAATATGCCCTAGAGGCAATAATAAAAGTATTATTATATTTCAATGTTCATGATAAATGTCTTTTATTCATGCTATAACTGTATTATCCGGAAATCGTAATACACGTGTGAATACTTAGACCACAATATGTCCCTGGTGAGCCTCTAGTTGACTAGCTCGTTGTGATCAACAGATAGTCATGGTTTCCTGACTATGGACATTGGATGTCGTTGATAACGGGATCACATCATTAGGAGAATGATGTGATGGACAAGACCCAATCCTAAGCATAGCATAAAATATCGTGTAGTTCGTTTTGCTAGAGCTTTGCCAGTGTCAAGTATCTCTTCCTTCGACCATGAGATCGTGTAACTCCCGGATACCGTAAGAGTGCCTTGGGTGTATCAAACGTCACAACGTAACTGGGTGACTATAAAGGTGCATTACAGGTATCTCCGAAAGTATCTGTTGGGTTGACACGGATCGAGACTGGGATTTGTCACTCCGTATGACGGAGAGGTATCTCTGGGCCCACTCGGTAATGCATCATCATAATGAGCTCAATGTGACCAAGGTGTTGGACACGGGATCATGCATTACGGTACGAGTAAAGTGACTTGCCGGTAACGAGACTGAACAAGGTATTGGGATACCGACGATCGAGTCTCGGGCAAGTAACGTACCGATTGACAAAGGGAATTGCATACAGGGTTTGATCGAATCCTCGACATCGTGGTTCATCCGATGACAACATCGAGGAGCATGTGGGAGCCATCATGGGTATCCAGATCCCGCTGTTGGTTATTGACTGAGAGCGTCTCGGTCATGTCTGCATGTCTCCCGAACCCGTAGGGTCTACACACTTAAGGTTCGGTGACGCTAGGGTTATTAGGAAGACTAGTATGTGACTACCGAATATTGTTCGGAGTCCCGGATGGGATCCTGGACGTCACGAGGAGATCCGGAAGGGTCCAGAGGTAAAGATTTATATATGGGAAGTTGTCAAACGGACACCGGGAAGTTTCGGGGTCATACCGGTATTGTATCGGGGCCACCGGAAGGGTTCCGGGGGCCCACCGGGAGGGGCCACCCCTCCCGGGGGGCTACATGGGCTGCGTGGGGCAGGGAGCCAGCCCCTGGTGGGCTGGCCGCACCCCCCTCCCTTGGGCCCATGCACCTAGGGTTGAGGTGGAACCCTAGAGGGGGCGCCCCCCTTGGCTTGGGGGGCAAGCCACCCTCTCCCCTCTCCCCTAGGCCGCCGCACCCCCCCTAGATGGGTTCTAGGGGGCCGGCCCCCTTCTCCCTCCCCCCCTATAAATAGAGGGGTGAGGGGAGGGCAGCCGCACCACCCTCCAAGGTGCAGCCCTCCCCTCCCCAACACCTCTCCTCCTCTGTTGTGTGCTTGGCGAAGCCCTGTCGGAGTACTGCCTCTCCACCATCACCACGCCGTCGTGCTGCCGGTGGAGCTGTCTTCCTCAACCTCTCCTTTCCCCTTGCTGGATCAAGAAGGAGGAGACGTCTCCCGTCCCGTACGTGTGTTGAACGCGGAGGTGCTGTCCGTTCAGCACTTGGTCATCGGTGATTCGAATCACGTCGAGTACGACTACATCATCACCTTGCAAGCTTCCGCACGCGATCTACAAGTGGTATGTAGATGCAAACTCTCTCCCTTGTCTCGTTGCTTAGATGAACTCATAGATGGATCTTGGTGAAACCGTAGGAAAATTTTTAATTTTCTGCAACGTTCCCCAACAGTGGCATCATGAGCTAGGTCTATGCGTAGTTCTCTTTGCACAAGTAGAACACAATTTTGTTGTGGGCGTGGATTTTGTCATCTTACTTGCCTCTACTAGTCTTTTCTTGCTCGACGGTATTGTGGGATGAAGCGGCCCGGACCAACCTTACACGTACACTTACGTGAGACCGGTTCCACCGACTGACATGCACTAGTTGCATAAGGTGGCTGGCGGGTGTCTGTCTCTCCCACTTTAGTTGGAGCGGAATCGATGAACAGGGCCCTTATGAAGGGTAAATAGAAGTTGACAAAATCACATTGTGGTGATTCATAGGTAAGAAAACGTTCTTGCTAGAACCCAATTGCAGCCACGTAAAAGATGCAACAACAATTAGAGGACGTCTAACTTGTTTTTGCAGCGATTGATCATGTGATGTGATATGGCCAGAAGTTGTGATGAATGATGAATTGTGATGTATGAGATCATGTTCTTTGTAATAGGATTCACGACTTGCATGTCGATGAGTATGACAACCGGCAGGAGCCATAGGAGTTGTCTTTATTTTTTGTATGACCTGCGTGTCATTGAATAACGCCATGTAAACTACTTTACTTTATTGCTAAACGTTAGTCATAGAAGTAGAAGTAGTCGTTGGCGTGACAACTTCATGAAGACACGATGATGGAGATCATGGTGTCAAGCCGGTGACAAGATGATCATGGAGCCCCGAAGATGAAGATCAATGGAGCTATATGATATTGGCCATATCATGTCACAACTATATAATTGCATGTGATGTTTATTATGTATTATGCATCTTGTTTACTTAGGACGACGGTAGTAAATAAGATGATCCCTTATAAAAATTTCAAGAAGTGTTCTCCCCTAACTGTGCACCGTTGCTACAGTTCGTCGCTTCTAAGCACCACGTGATGATCGGGTGTGATGGATTCTTACGTTCACATACAACGGGTGTAAGACAGTTTTACACAGCGAAAACACTTAGGGTTAACTTGACGAGCCTAGCATGTGCAGACATGGCCTCGGAACACGGAGACCGAAAGGTCGAACACGAATCGTATAGAAGATACGATCAACATGAGAATGTTCACCGACGATGACTAGTCCGTCTCACGTGATGATCGGACACGGGCTAGTCGACTCGGATCGTGTAACACTTAGATGACTAGAGGGATGTCTAATCTAAGTGGGAGTTCATAATTTGATTAGAACTTTATTATCATGAACTTAGTCTAAAACCTTTGCAAATATGTCTTGTAGATCAATGGCCAATGCTAATGTCAACATGAACTTCAACGCGTTCCTAGAGAAAACCAAGCTGAAAGATGATGGCAGCAACTATACGGACTGGGTCCGGAACCTGAGGATCATCCTCATAGCTGCCAGGAAACAATATGTCCTAGAAGGACCGCTAGGTGACGCTCCCGTCCCAGAGAACCAAGACATTATGAATGCTTGGCAGTCTCGTGCTGATGATTACTCCCTCGTTCAGTGCGGCATGCTTTACAGCTTAGAACCGGGGCTCCAAAAGCATTTTAAGCACCACGGAGCATATGAGATGTTCGAAGAGCTGAAACTAGTTTTTCAAGATCATGCCCGGGTCGAGAGATATGATGTCTCCGACAAGTTCTACAGTTGTAAGATGGAGGAGAACAGTTCTGTCAGTGAGCACATCCTGAAGATGTCTGGGTTGCACAACCGTATGACCCAGCTGAACATTAACCTCCCAGATGAGGCGGTCATTGACAGAATCCTCCAGTCGCTCCCACCAAGCTACAAGAGCTTTGTGATGAACTACAACATGTAGGGGATGGAAAAGACCATTCCTAAAGTGTTCTCGATGCTGAAGTCAGCAGAGGCTGAAATCAAGAAAGAACATCAAGTGTTGATGGTCAATAAGACCACTAAGTTCAAGAAGGGCAAGGGTAAGAAGAACTTCAAGAAGGATGGCAAAGATGTTGTCGCGCCTGGTAAGCCAGTTACCGGGAAGAAGTCAAAGAATGGACCCAAGCCTGAGACTGAGTGCTTTTATTGCAAGGGGAAGGGTCACTGGAAGCGGAACTGCCCCAAATACTTAGCGGATAAGAAGGCCGGCAAAACCAAAGGTATATTTGATATACATGTAATTGATGTGTACCTTACCAGTACTCGTAGTAACTCCTGGGTATTTGATACCGGTGCCGTTGCTCATATTTGTAACTCACAGCAGGAGCTGCGGAATAAACGGAGACTGGCGAAGGACGAGGTGACGATGCGCGTCGGGAATGGTTCCAGAGTCGATGTGATCGCCGTCGGCACGCTACCTCTACATTTACCTACGGGATTAGTTTTGAACCTTAATAATTGTTATTTAGTGCCAAGTTTGAGCATGAACATTGTATCTAGATCTCGTTTAATACGAGATGGCTACTCATTTAAGTCTGAGAATAATGGTTGTTCGATTTATATGAGAGATATGTTTTATGGTCATGCTCCGATGGTCAATGGTTTATTCTTAATGAATCTCGAGCGTAATATTACACATGTTCATAGTGTAGATGCCAAAAGATTTAAAGTTGATAACGATAGTCCCACATACTTGTGGCACTGCCGCCTTGGTCACATTGGTGTCAAGCGCATGAAGAAGCTCCATACCGATGGACTTTTAGAGTCTCTTGATTATGAATCGTTTGACACGTGCGAACCATGCCTTTTGGGCAAAATGACCAAGACTCCGTTCTCCGGAACAATGGAGTGAGCAACCAACTTATTGGAAATCATACATACCGATGTGTGCGGTCCAATGAGCGTTGAGGCTCGCGGAGGATATCGTTATGTTCTCACTCTCACAGATGACTTGAGTAGATATGGGTATGTCTACTTAATGAAACACAAGTCTGAGACCTTTGAAAAGTTCAAGGAATTTCAGAATGAGGTAGAGAATCAACGTGACCGAAAGATAAAATTCTTACGATCAGATCGTGGAGGAGAATACTTAAGTCACGAATTTGGTACACACTTAAGGAAATGTGGAATCGTTTCACAGCTCACGCCGCCTGGAACACCTCAGCGAAACGGTGTGTCCGAACGTCGTAATCGCACCCTATTGGATATGGTGTGGTCTATGATGTCTCTTACCGATTTACCGCTATCATTTTGGGGATACGCTCTAGAGACATCTACATTCACTTTAAATAGGGCACCGTCTAAATCCGTTGAGACGACACCGTATGAATTATGGTTTGGAAAGAAACCTAAGCTGTCGTTTCTAAAAGTTTGGGGATGCGATGCTTATGTCAAGAAACTTCAACCTGAAAAGCTCGAACCCAAGTCGGAAAAATGCGTATTCATAGGATACCCTAAGGAAACTGTCGGGTATACCTTCTACTTAAGATCCGAAGGCAAGATCTTTGTTGCCAAGAACGGATGCTTTCTGGAAAAAGAGTTTCTCTCGAAAGAAGTAAGTGGGAGGAAAGTAGAACTCGATGAAGTACTACCTCTTGAGCGGGAAAGTGGCGCAGCGCAGGAAACCGTTCCTGTGATGCCCACACCGACTGAAGAGGAAAACAATGATGATGATCAAGGT
Organism: Triticum dicoccoides; assembly: GCF_002162155.2. NCBI lineage: Eukaryota > Viridiplantae > Streptophyta > Magnoliopsida > Poales > Poaceae > Triticum > Triticum dicoccoides. The sequence goes on along the minus strand of NC_041381.1, from coordinate 252,205,154 downwards.
ACTTCGGATCAAGTTACTGCTGAACTTCATAGGTCCACTAGGACACGTTCCGCACCAGAGTGGTACGGCAACCCAGTCCTGGAAATCATGTTGTTAGACAACAATGAACCTTCGAACTATGAAGAAGCGATGGCGGGCCCGGATTCCAACAAATGGCTTGAAGCCATGAAATCCGAGATAGAATCCATGTATGAAAACAAAGTATGGACTTTGACAGACTTGCCCGATGATCGGCGAGCGATAGAAAACAAATGGATCTTTAAGAAGAATACAGACGCGGATGGTAATGTCACCATCTATAAAGCTCAACTTGTCGCTAAGGGTTATCGACAGGTTCAAGGGATTGACTACGACGAGACATTCTCTCCCGTAGCGAAGCTAAAGTCCGTCCGAATCATGTTAGCAATTGCCGCATACTATGATTATGAGATATGGCAAATGGACGTCAAAACGGCATTCCTTAACGGGCATCTTAAGGAAGAACTGTATATGATGCAGCCGGAAGGTTTTGTCGATCCTCGGAACGCTAACAAAGTATGCAAGCTCCAGCGATCCATTTATGGACTGTTGCAAGCATCTCGGAGTTGGAACATTCGCTTTGATGAGATGATCAAAGCGTTTGGGTTTATGCAGACTTATGGAGAAGCCTGCGTTTACAAGAAAGTGAGTGGGAGCTCTGTAGCATTTCTCATATTATATGTAGATGACATACTCTTGATGGGAAATAATATAGAATTTCTGGACAGCATTAAGGCCTACTTGAATAAGTGTTTTTCAATGAAGGACCTTGGAGAAGCTGCTTATAGATTAGGCATCAAGATCTATAGAGATAGATCGAGACGCCTCATAGGTCTTTCACAAAGCACATACCTTGATAAGATTTTGAAGAGGTTTAAAATGGATCAGTCCAAGAAGGGGTTCTTGCCTATGTTACAAGGTGTGAGATTGAGCTCGGCTCAGTCACCGACCACGGCAAAAGATAAAGAAGAGATGAGTGTCATCCCCTATGCTTCAGCCATAGGATCTATTATGTATGCCATGCTGTGTACCAGACCCGATGTAAACCTTGCCGTAAGTTTGGTAGCAAGATACCAAAGTAATCCCTGCAAGGAACACTGGACAGCGGTCAAGAATATCCTGAAGTACCTGAAAAGGACGAAGGACATGTTTCTCGTTTATGGAGGAGACGAAGAGCTCGTCGTAAAGGGTTACGTCGACGCTAGCTTCGACTCAGATCTGGATGACTCTAAGTCACAAACCGGATACGTGTATATGTTGAATGGTGGAGCAGTAAGCTGGTGCAGCTGCAAGCAGAGCGTCGTGGCGGGATCTACGTGTGAAGCGGAGTACATGGCAGCCTCGGAGGCAGCGCATGAAGCGATTTGGGTGAAGGAGTTCATCACCGACCTAGGAGTCATACCCAATGCGTCGGGGCCGATCAAACTCTTCTGTGACAACACTGGAGCTATTGCCCTCGCAAAGGAGCCCAGGTTTCACAAGAAGACCAGGCACATCAAGCGTCGTTTCAACTCCATCCGTGAAAATGTTCAAGATGGAGACATAGAGATTTGCAAAGTGCACACGGATCTGAATGTTGCAGATCCGCTGACTAAACCTCTCTCGCGTGCAAAACATGATCAACACCAGAACTCTATGGGTGTTCGATTCATCACAATGTAACTAGATTAGTGACTCTAGTGCAAGTGGGAGACTGTTGGAAATATGCCCTAGAGGCAATAATAAAAGTATTATTATATTTCATTGTTCATGATAATTGTCTTGTATTCATGCTATAACTGTATTATCCGGAAATCGTAATACACGTGTGAATACTTAGACCACACTATGTCCCTGGTAAGCCTCTAGTTGACCAGCTCGTTGTGATCAACAGATAGTCATGGTTTCCTGACTATGGACATTGGATGTAGTTGATAACGGGATCACATCATTAGGAGAATGATGTGATGGACAAGACCCAATCCTAAGCATAGCATAAAAGATCGTGTAGTTCGTTTTGCTAGAGCTTTGCAAATGTCAAGTATCTCTTCCTTCGACCATGAGATCGTGTAACTCCCGGATACCGTAAGAATGCCTTGGGTGTACCAAACGTCACAACGTAACTGGGTGACTATAAAGGTACATTACAGGTATCTCCGAAAGTAGCTGTTGGGTTGACACGGATCGAGACTGGGATTTGTCACTCCGTATGACGGAGAGGTATCTCTGGGCCCACTCGGTAATGCATCATCATATTGAGCTCAATGTGACCAAGGTGTTGGACACGGGATCATGCATTACGGTACGAGTAAAGTGACTTGCCGGTAACGAGACTGAACAAGGTATTGGGATACCGACGATCGAGTCTCGGGAAAGTAACGTACCGATTGACAAAGGGAATTGCATACAGGGTTTGATCGAATCCTCGACATAGTGGTTCATCCGATGACAACATCGAGGAGCATGTGGGAGCCATCATGGGTATCCAGATCCCGCTGATGGTTATTGACTGAGAGAGTCTCGGTCATGTCTGCATGTCTCATCAAAGCGTTTGGATTTATGCAGACTTATGGAGAAGCCTGCGTTTACAAGAAAGTGAGTGGGAGCTCTGTAGCATTTCTCATATTATATGTAGATGACATACTCCTGATGGGAAATAATATAGAATTTCTGGACAGCATTAAGGCCTACTTGAATAAGTGTTTTTCAATGAAGGACCTTGGAGAAGCTGCTTATATATTAGGCATCAAGATCTATAGAGATAGATCGAGACGCCTCATAGGTCTTTCACAAAGTACATACCTTGATAAGATTTTGAAGAGATTCAGAATGGATCAGTCCAAGAAGGGGTTCTTGCCTATGTTACAAGGTATGAGACTGAGCTCAGCTCAGTCACCGACCACGACAAAAGATAAAGAAGAGATGAGTGTCATCCCCTATGCTTCAGCCATAGGATCTATTATGTATGCCATGCTGTGTACCAGACCCGATGTAAACCTTGCCGTAAGTTTGGTAGCAAGATACCAAAGTAATCCCGGCAAGGAACACTGGACAGCGGTCAAGAATATCCTGAAGTACCTGAAAAGGACAAAGGACATGTTTCTCGTTTATGGAGGAGACGAAGAGCTCGTCGTAAAGGGTTACGTCGACGCTAGCTTCGACTCAGATCTGGATGACTCTAAGTCACAAACCGGATATGTGTATATGTTGAATGGTGGAGCAGTAAGCTGGTGCAGCTGCAAGCAGAGCGTCGTGGCGGGATCTACGTGTGAAGCGGAGTACATGGCAGCCTCGGAGGCAGCGCATGAAGCGATTTGGGTGAAGGAGTTCATCACCGACCTAGGAGTCATACCCAATGCGTCGGGGCCGATCAAACTCTTCTGTGACAACACTGGAGCTATTGCCCTCGCCAAGGAGCCCAGGTTTCACAAGAAGACCAGGCACATCAAGCGTCGTTTCAACTCCATCCGTGAAAATGTTCAAGATGGAGACATAGAGATTTGGAAAGTGCACACGGATCTGAATGTCGCAGATCCGCTGACTAAACCTCTCTCGCGTGCAAAACATGATCAACACCAGAACTCTATGGGTGTTCGATTCATCACAATGTAACTAGATTGGTGACTCTAGTGCAAGTGGGAGACTGTTGGAAATATGCCCTAGAGGCAATAATAAAAGTATTATTATATTTCAATGTTCATGATAAATGTCTTTTATTCATGCTATAACTGTATTATCCGGAAATCGTAATACACGTGTGAATACTTAGACCACAATATGTCCCTGGTGAGCCTCTAGTTGACTAGCTCGTTGTGATCAATAGATAGTCATGGTTTCCTGACTATGGACATTGGATGTCGTTGATAACGGGATCACATCATTAGGAGAATGATGTGATGGACAAGACCCAATCCTAAGCATAGCATAAAAGATCGTGTAGTTCGTTTTGCTAGAGCTTTGCCAGTGTCAAGTATCTCTTCCTTCGACCATGAGATCGTGTAACTCCCGGATACCGTAAGAGTGCCTTGGGTGTATCAAACGTCACAACGTAACTGGGTGACTATAAAGGTGCATTACAGGTATCTCCGAAAGTATCTGTTGGGTTGACACGGATCGAGACTGGGATTTGTCACTCCGTATGACGGAGAGGTATCTCTGGGCCCACTCGGCAATGCATCATCATAATGAGCTCAATGTGACCAAGGTGTTGGACACGGGATCATGCATTACGGTACGAGTAAAGTGACTTGCCGGTAACGAGACTGAACAAGGTATTGGGATACCGACGATCGAGTCTCGGGCAAGTAACGTACCGATTGACAAAGGGAATTGCATACAGGGTTTGATCGAATCCTCGACATCGTGGTTCATCCGATGACAACATCGAGGAGCATGTGGGAGCCATCATGGGTATCCAGATCCCGCTGTTGGTTATTGACTGAGAGCGTCTCGGTCATGTCTGCATGTCTCCCGAACCCGTAGGGTCTACACACTTAAGGTTCGGTGACGCTAGGGTTATTAGGAAGACTAGTATGTGACTACCGAATGTTGTTCGGAGTCCCGGATGGGATCCTGGACGTCACGAGGAGATCCGGAAGGGTCCGGAGGTAAATATTTATATATAGGAAGTTGTCAAACGGACACCGGGAAGTTTCGGGGTCATACCGGTATTGTACCGGGGCCACCGGAAGGGTTCCGGGGGTCCACCGGGAGGGGCCGCCCCTCCCGGGGGGCTACATGGGCTGCGTGGGGCAGGGAGCCAGTCCCTGGTGGGCTGGCCGCACCCCCCTCCCTTGGGCCCATGCGCCTAGGGTTGAGGTGGAACCCTAGAGGGGGCGCCCCCCTTGGCTTGGGGGGCAAGCCACCCTCTCCCCTCTCCCCTAGGCCGCCGCACCCCCCCTAGATGGGTTCTAGGGGGCCGGCCCCCTTCTCCCTTCCCCCTATAAATAGAGGGGTGAGGGGAGGGCAGCCGCACCACCCTCCAAGGTGCAGCCCTCCCCTCCCGAACACCTCTCCTCCTCCGTTGTGTGCTTGGCGAAGCCCTGTCGGAGTACTGCCTCTCCACCATCACCACGCCATTGTACTGCCGGTGGAGCTGTCTTCCTCAGCCTCTCCTTTCCCCTTGCTGGATCAAGAAGGAGGAGACGTCTCCCGTCCCGTACGTGTGTTGAACGCGGAGGTGCTGTCCGTTCAGCACTTGGTCATCGGTGATCCGAATCACGTCGAGTACGACTACATCATCACCTTGCAAGCTTCCGCACGCGATCTACAAGTGGTATGTAGATGCAAACTCTCTCCCTTGACTCGTTGCTTAGATGAACTCATAGATGGATCTTGTTGAAACCGTAGGAAAAATTTTAATTTTCTGCAACGTTCCCCAACACAAATTACTGTCGAGCAATTGATAGAAAAGTGAATAATTATGAGATTATCTAGGCATGATCATGTATATAGGCATCACGTCTGTGACAAGTAGACCAAAACGATTATGCATCTACTACTATTACTCCACACATCGACCGCTATCCAGCATGCATCTAGAGTATTAAATTCATGAAGAATAGAGTAACACATTAAGAAAGATGACATGATGTAGAGGGGCAAACTCATGCAATATGATATAAACCCCATCTTTTTATCCTCGATGGCAACAATACAATACGTACCTTGCTGCCCCTGCTGTCACTGGGAAAGGACACCACAAGATTGAACCCAAAGCTAAGCACTTCTCCCATTGCAAGAAAGATCAATCTAGTAGGCCAAACCAAACTGATAACTCGAAGAGACTTTCAAAGATAATTTAATCACACATAAAAGAATTCAGAGGAGATTCAAACATTTCTCATAGGTAAACTTGATCATAAACCCACAATTCATCAGATCTCGACAAACACACTGCAAAAAGAGTTACATCGAATAGATATCTAAGAAGATCGAGGAGAACTTTGTATTGAGATTCAAATAGAGAGAAGAAGCCATCTAGCTAATAACTATGGACCCGAAGGTCTGTAGTAAACTACTCACAACTCATCGGAAAGGCCTTGGAGATGATGCAGAGGCCCTCCATGGTCGATTCCCCCTCCGGCGGAGCACCGACGAAGGCTCCAAGATGGGATCTCGCGGATACAGAAGGTTACGGCGGTGGAAATAGTTTTTCGTGGTGCTCCTCGATGGTTTGAGAGTACATGGGTATATATAGGAGGAAGAAGTAGGTCGGTGGACGCTTGAGGAGCCCATGAGGGTGGGGGCGCGCCCACTTGTAGGGGGCACGCCGGGCACCCTCGTGGCTGCCTCGCTTGTTTCTTGACTTCCACTCCAAGTCCTCTGGATCACGTTTGTTCCAAAAAGATCGCTCCCAAAGGTTTCATTCCGTTCGGACTACATTTGGTATTCCTTTTCTTCAAAACACTGAAATAGGGAAAAACAGCAATTTGGGTTGGGCCTCCGGTTAGTAGGTTAGTCCCAAAAATGATATAAAAGAGTGAAGTAAAGCCCATAAACATTCAAAACGGGTAATATGATAGCATGGAACAATCAAAAATTATAGATACGTTGGAGACGTATCAAGTAGCAGTAGGAGCATCTCATAGCAATTCATCATATAGCATCAGCAGGAGCAGCTTATAGCAACTCATCATATAGAAGCAACAGCATCTCATAGCAATTCATCATATAGCAGCAGCTGCAGCAGCTCATAGCAATTCATCATATAGCAGCAACAGCTCATAGCAATTCATCATATAGCAGCAACAGGAGCATCTCATAGCAATGCATCATATAGCAGCGACAGAAGCAGCTCATAGCAATTCATTGTATAGTGGATCAGAATGAAAATTTGGCAAAAACTCAGAGGAGGTCCTCACCTTGTTGGATGAGCTCATCCTTCAACAACACCTCAAGGCCACAGCCTAGGAGGAGGGGAGGGGGAATAAGGTGCCTTCTGCTGTAGTGTGGCATCAGCCATAGTTATGCAGCACCCACCGGAGTAGTGCGTTGGATGAACCACAGTGGTGTAGCTGATGGAGACCATGAGAATGAGGGGCGGCGCCAGAGGGAGGAGCAGCCAGGGAGATTTGCCCCTACCCTCCGGCCATGTAGCCTAGCTGGACAGAGCATCGTCAAGGACCAGGCCATATGGGACCAGTGGCGACAGCTCGCTGGAGAAACCCTACTGCTGTAGGCAGGGGATCGAGGTAGAAGGAAAGGAGAGAGGAGATGCAAGCGGGCAGGGCAATGAACACTTGTGTGTTTGTTTTTAGTTGAGGGTCAAGTGTGACACGGGCGTCAGCAGTTGCATTTTGAGTGTAATATAGGCACACAACAGAGTCATTTCACTATTCCCATTCCCTTCAATTTTTAGCGAGGTTCTACCCGAAACACCCCCCTCCAAAGCGAAGTTAGTTAAGCCCAAGCCCATAACTCAAAAACGACTTCTTTACATCTTTTATGGCTTATTTTTACAATAAGCCCTGAAAAGGCGGAATCAAACTAGCCGTTAACCTGCAATTCAATTGTGCGTGCAATGATGAAGCACTCCTGCCTGCTATAGTGTACATCTAGGCATCATCATACATGTCATAACCTAACACATGTGCATTCCATAGTAGAATCTGGAATATGCAATGTTTATGTTAGTTCATACGTTGCACATGATGTTTAAATGCCCCTTAAATCTGGTTAGTCAAGTGATGGTCTTTAAGCGTCCTTCTTTGCTTCTTTCCTTGATATGTAAGATTTGCTCACACATCTGTTCAATTGCTTGTTTGCATCAGCCAGCCATACTACGACTGTTTGCTTTGATTACTTGTTGTTCTTGACCTAACACTCTAACAGAGATTGTCAACGATTTAAACACTAAGGGGTGCTGTAGTGGGGCCTTGTCTAACTCATAGGTGACATTAAGGTTTGGCTGTACACTAAAGTAGGCTCTCCAAGAGTACCTGGAGATCCAGTTTGAAGGTATGCCTAGTTTTTATATAGTGTAGTAGTAAATGCTCATTTCATTGTGTGCAAGTGCAAGAGATGCGGCATGTTTCATTTTGTGGTGTTGTTTTGTTATAATCTCATCCTTTTGTGTTCACTGGCTAGAAAGTATGCATATTTATCTCCCAAGGAGACGAGTAACTAGTTTGTGTCACCTTGCAGAGGGGGTGCAATGAAGATAAGATTGAGGATTTCCAAGTACAAGATGTTAGGAAGGAGCCTTGCAAGAGAAGTAGGAGCTGCGCTGAGCCACTTCAACCTGTTAAGGTAAGTCACTGTATCCAACTCAACAGTTCAATTCCTTGTTTGTTTCAGGCATAGTTAATTTGCTCTTTTCAATTGCTTTATTTGTCCTCAGTTAATGAGATGCTCAAAGAATGATGCCTGATGTTGGGTACTTGTATAACTATTAGTTGACATAATTAAAGGCCTTACCATTTAATTACTCCGCCGAAGTGTGCCTGAAGCTTTGAAGTTTATTAACCAACTATTATTGCATGAGGCTCACAATCTAGTTTATACTAGGCTAATGATTGCATAGTTTTGCTTGCTATAGTATGTTTGTATGAAACCCTCTTCTATTCATTATGCTCCCTAAGACTTTAATTGAGCTACAGAATGGCCAACTGCTTGCTTACTTATACGCAAGATGCTGTCTAAATTTGTAACTTGTCTGTGTTTTGGATTGGGCCCTACATCATGCTCCTTTGGTGAGCTAAGAGAGATTTTTGTATGCAGGCTGCACAGACTACCTTTTTTATAATTTTTAAAATAGCACATGCTTATGCTTCATGACGTGTAACATTATTGTTAGTCCTGTTTTGCCATGTACTCCCTCCGTCCCAAAATAAGTGTCTTAACTTTGTACTAGCTCTAGTACAAAGTTGTACTAACCTTGAGACACTTATTTTGGGACAGAGGGAGTACAAAATAGTCTGTCTTACTCGCTTCACTATTGTAACTATATTTTTGCCCTAGTCATGTGTACTTACAGAAACATTTCAGGATGAAGTGACATCAACACAAAGATCTGCGAGCAGTGCGGCATGGCCGTTACCCAATGATTATGGATTGGAATTGGAATGTGCTGATGTTCTCGAGCATCAACTAGAGGTGGCAAGATAACGTGTACATGATTCTCAACGTACAATCAACAAGTTGAGACTGGACATGCTGGTATTAGATGCAGGAGTCAAAAAATGAAACAAGACACTGAGGTAACCACGAAGGAATTGGAGATTTTGCAGACCGGAATTTGTGCTATCTGAATCCGGCCAATCCTATTTTCTGAAGAGATTATAGTTCAAATGGAGTTAAGTTGATGCGCTTCCATGATGTATGAGCTGTATTTGCCCAGTGTATGTAATTTGATGTTTGTGTATGCTTTATTATCACCGGTGCTGAACCATAATGCTTAGTGGGTATAATCGGCTGTAATTTCTTTATTGTATAGTGTAGGATTATTCTACGTTTCTATGCCTTGGTCTCTTTGTTGTATAGTGTATGTTTTTTAGAGGTGATAGAAAATAGTAGGATAATTCTTTGAATATGCTATATCGTTCAAACGGGGGCCAGCTCGCCCAAACATTGTAGTGACCATGGCCCTCCATGGGCCATACGATCCATGGGCCATCTACGGGACGGACGATCCATGGCCTTCTATGGGCTGTCGGATCCATGGGCCTTCTATGGGCCGTCGGATCCATGGGCCTTCAACGGGCCGTCGGATCAATGGGCCTTCTCCGTCCCGTAGGATCCATGGGCCTTCTACAGGTCGTCTCATCTATGGGCCTTGTACGGGCTGTATAACGTGCCGTAAACGGGCTAGAGTGGAAATCGTATGTTTTATGGGCTGACCATAACGGGCCATTAATAGGCCGTATTTGATGATGCTATGAAAATGTCCCAACAGATTAACGGGCCACAAACGGGCTGACTATACCCACGGGCTGAATTTGGCCCACAAGCAGAAAAGGCTAGTAACGGGCCGTAAGTAACCGAAGGCTGGAAATGAGCCCAAGAATAAATGGGCCCTGAGAAGGTCGAAAGGTAACACGGCCTGGAAACGACCCAATGGAATAATGGGCCGCTAATGGGTATAAAGCGATACACTATTCATTACGGGCCGGTTTCACCACGGCCCGTTAATGGGCCAAGAGTTACAAAGGGACTCGTATGGGCCGAAAGACGTCATGGGCCATACATGGGCCGGAAGTTACAACGGGCTGGAATCATATTGGACGGCCCAAATGACGCTACTGGGCCTAATACCATTAGGCCGTAGCGGGCCGTGAGTTAGCGGGCTATAAATGGGCTATATGCAAACATGCCGTTAACAGGCTCTTCGTGGGCCGACCTGCCACCTCTTGACCAAGTCAAACGGGCCGGCCTTTTCACATGAATGGGCCTTTGTTGGCCCGTGCCACGTGTTGATGTATCATAGGCGCCTTGTGTCCAATGAGTGGATGACATCTGTCCCAATGGTGAGCCGACACGTGTTTCCTCCGGCCAATGATGATTTTACATGTGGAAAATCCCCATTGGTCGGGGCTGTTAATGGGTTATCGGATCCAAAACCGGACCCGATAGCTTAACGGCCTTCCGTTACAGTGGATGCCACGTGTCAGTCACCCTTGACGAAAGCACTTCTGTGACATGCGATTTATCGTCATGGAAGTGGACACTTCCGTGATGATAATTTTGGTAATTTAATGGAACACTTCTACGACAGCACAGGTATGACTATCTTGATTCTGTCATAAAATCGTCATGGATGTACATGCATGACAAAAAACGCGACCTACTGTGACAAACACGTATCATCACGGAAGTGTATTTTTTTGTAGTGATGGCATGAATATGTGATGTTGTTTGAGCTAATGCAACTAGTATTCATTTGCATTAAGTCCATTTGAACCAAGGGTTCAAATGCAACTCCCAAAATAAGCCTTTATAAATGCCATTTAAGTGTTTTCACTTATACAGTAGGTATAAGTTGGTTTTACATGCATGAAACTAGTACGGATGGATAGAATGAATTTTTCTGATAATTTTACATATATAAATTATTTCAATCTGAACTACGGTTGAATTTATATTATTTTTTGAAGTTTATAGCATTTTCTGGATTTTCCTGATTTATTTTAAAACCAGAAAAGATTAATTGCGTCAGCACTGTGTCATGCTTGCGTCAGCAAGTCAACAGTGCTGACTGGGTCAAACCTAACGTGTGGGGTCCACATGTCAGTGACACGGTTAGTTAACAGGGGTTAATTAACACTAGCACTAACCCTAACTACAAATTAGCTAGGGCAGGGCCCAGAAGTCCGTGATTAGTCTGTTAGGGGGTCAAACCGGTCAATCCCATCGGTGTTTAACCGCCAGCAAGGCCGAACGCGGTGGAGGGGCTCGGAAAATGCCCTTCGGCGACCAAACGCGCGGCGGAGACCACTAGCGAGGAGCTGGGGCTCGTCCGCGTTGCTTGGAGCAAGTAGGAGGGGCAGGGGTGGCCTGAGCTCGCCGGAAATGAGCTCGGGGCGGCGGCCAAAGCATGGCCAGGTGCGCGCACAGCGCTGCAGTGCACGGCAGGGGCTGCGGTTTGTGGCGTTGGCCTGCGGGGGGAGGAGAAGTGGGGGCTGCTGAGCGCGATGGCATGCGCGGGCATGAGCTGTGGTGGCTAGCGCATCGGCGGCGACATGGACGGTGGCGAGAAGTTACGACCATGGTGGTTAACTCGGATATGACATGGGAATGGTGAAACAGAGAGGGGGAAACGGAGCAGGAGCTCACAATGAGCATGATGGGCTTGACAGCAAGCTCGGGGACGCGCTAAGGTCTACGGGGCGGTGATGGCCATCTCCGGTGGCCGGAGGTGAAGACGACGGTGATGGCGGATCCACAGGGTGTCCCGAGTTGCATGGCTGATGGAGTCGGTGCAGGACGACGGCATGGAGCTCTTGGACACAAAGAGAGGGCAAGGAGTAGGCAGTGGCAGCGGCAGCGGCGAGCGGCGACAACGACAATGCTCGACTGTGGTGAGAGGGAGAGATCTAGGGGAGGAGGGAGAGCGAGCGAGAGAGAGAGAGAGAGGCATGGGGGGTCGTGTGGTGTCGTCCAGGTCGTCCAGACGTAGAGGAGGAGGGGCAGGCAGGCAGGTGGCATGGCCGGACGTGTGGCCGCATGCGCCGGGCGCATGCCCTTGTCCTCCTGGCGCAAGGAAGGCAACGACTGGCAGTGCCAGTCGGCTGGGCTGGCTTGTTGAGCCGCTGGGCCAGGCCAGTGGAGCCAGGTAAGTTTCTTTTTTTCTATTTGTTTCTGTTCTTCCTTTTCTGACATTTGTTTGATTTAGTTTTAGGCACTAAATCATTTTCTTTTCTTGTGGCAATTTTTGCAGGGACCTAAGGGATTAATCCAAAGCCCCTCACCAAAATTCAGAATTTTTGGACATATATAAAATATATACATCCAATGCAAATAGTTATTGCATTAATTCCACATGCCCAAAATAAATATTTATGAGCTCCTAAAAATATTGGTTTGAATTTTACCTCTGACCAATACTTCCGGAGAGAAACATGAACATTTTCTTGGACCTTTTTGGAGTAATTTTTATCTGGGTCATTTCCAGAAATGATTTCTATGGTTTCCACAAATCCCCAATTCAATTTTAAAAGGAATTTAAACATGATGCACACATGACTAGCTAGTCTAGGTCATATGAAAACTAGGGATGTGACAACTCGCCCCCACTTGAAAGAATCTCGTCCCGAGATTCAGGGGTCGACGGAAAGAAAGTGGGGTACTCCAGTCGAAGACGATCTTCTCGCTCCCAAGTAGCTTCTCTCTCGGAATGGTGAGACCACTGAACCTTGAGAAACTTGATGTTCCGACATCGAGTGACATGCTCTGCCTGATCAAGAATGCGAACTGGGTACTCTCGATATGTGAGGTTATCTTGGAGATCAAGCGTTTCGTGGTCCACTCCGCGGATGGGGTCCGAGAAGAAATGCCCGAGTTGAGAGACGTGGAAGAAATCATGAACTCGAGAAAGATGTGGGGGTAGTTCTGACTGGTAGGCAACCTCTCCTCATTTAGAGAGAATGCGAAAAGGACCAACGTAATGAGGAGCCAATTTTCCCTTGATACCAAAACGATGGGTACCCTTCAAAGGAGTAACCCGAAGGTAAGCTTTGTCACCAACTTCATAAGTCATTTCCTTATGATGGTGGTAATACTAACTCTTTTGACGAGACTGGGCTGTTTTCAAGTTCTCACGAATGATGCAAGCTTGCTCTTCTGCCTCCTGGATCATGTCCTGTCCAGAGAATAGTCTTTCACTGGTTTCTGACCAGTTCAAAGGTGTTCGACATCTTCGTCTATACAGAATCTCAAAAGGAGCTTTCTTGAGAGTGGATTGATAGGTATTGTTATAAGCAAACTCGACAAAAGGAAGATATTTATCCCAATCCATACCGAATGAGATAGCGCAAGCTCTAAGCATGTCTTCGAGGATTTGGTTGACCCTTTCCACCTGACCACTTGACTGAGGATGGAAAGTGGTACTAAAGGGAAGATGGGTTCCCATGGCAATTTGGAAACTCTCCCAGAAATGGGAAGTGAAAAGACTACCACGGTCTGAATTGATCTCTAGAGGAACACCATGAAGTAACTCTATTCGAGAAATATATAAGTCAGCCTCAACATCACGCTGACGCCCCAAAAGTCGACCTTGTTGGGTCAAAGCTATCGCAAGGACGCCCTCCCTGTGTCACCTTCCTGTAATGGGGCCGGAGGTATTTTGCACCTAACACGATGACTTGGAAGTTGTTGGAACAGGGGAGACAAGCATTGGGACTCCAGATCTTCTTGGATGTGGGAAATTCTTCCCCCTGGTCCTTGGCCTCCCACTCTACGATTAAGGGATTAACCTTGGTCGTACGGGCGTCAAGCCCCTCCTTGTATTACAAGTCGGAGATCAAAGTGAGAAGTCACTTTCCCTGCACCATCTTGAGTGCGTCGGGGTCACTCACCATCTCGGAAGAGCTCTTTCAAACAGGTAGTAGTGATACTCTCTCGGAAGAGCTATTTGACTAGCAGTGATACTCTCTCGAACAGGTAGGAAATGAGCCGCGTTGGAAAGTAGATCAATGACTACAAAGATAGCATCATTCCCTCTCTTGGTCCTAGGAAAGCCGGTGATGAAATCCATACCAACTTTATCCCATTTCCACTCAGGAATAGCTAAAGGCTGAAGCGTGCCAGTAGGTCTCTGATGCTCTGCCTTAACACGACGACAAACATCACAGTTAGCAATTAACTGAGCAATTTCTCTCTTCACCCTAGTCCACCAGAACCTCTGGCGTAGGTCCTGATACATCTTAGTACTACCGGGATGAATCATGAGTGGAGATTCATGCGCCTCCTTAAGGATCAATTTTCGCATATGTTGATTCTTGGGAACCACCAAGAGATTCTCAAAGAAAACAACACCTCGATCATCCATACAGAAACATCCACCAACTCCCTTCTTAATGTTTCTCTTGATGCAGATAACACCCCTATCAAACTTCTAGTTTGTAATGATCTGATCCTCGAGGGTAGGTTTCGCCACCAAGGTAGAAAGGAATCCATGAGGAGCAATGTGAAGGTTAAGCTTACAGAATTCCTCATGGAGAAGTGGTTGGCCCTGTTGCAACATGGGATTGTTGCAATAGGATTTACGGCTTAGTGCATCAGCCATAACATTGGCTTTGCCTGGGGTGTAAGTAATACCTAGATCATAATCTGAGATCACCTCCAACCAACGTCTTTGCCTAAGGTTCAAATCGTGTTGGGTGAAGATATATTTGAGGCTCTGGTGATCGGTGTAGATCTCACAACGTTTACCAAGAAGGTAATGTCACCAGGTCTTGAGTGCATAGACTACAACTGCAAGCTCTAGATCATGTGTAGGATAATTCTCCTCATGTGGATGCAACTGTCGAGATGCATAGGCAATCACATGACGATCCTGCATAAGAATGCAACCTAGTCCCTGTCGTGAGGCATCACAATAGATAACAAAGTCCTTAGTGAAATCTGGTGGCACAAGTATGGGAGCAGAAGTCAGGCGTCTTTTCAGTTCCTGAAAACTGTTCTCACACTGTGGGGACCAGTCAAACTTTTTATCTTTCTTGAGAAGTTCCGTGAGAGGTGTGGCCACTTTGTAGAAGTTTTCAACAAAGCGGCGACAATAAATGGCTAGACCAAGGAAACTCCAAACTTGTTTAACTATTTCAGGTGGAGTCAAATCAAGAACGGCCTGAACTCTCCCGGGATTGATAGTAATGCCCTTACCAGAGATCACGTGGCCTAGATAGGTCACTTTTGGCAACCAAAATTCACACTTGGAGAACTTGGCATAAAGGCGGTGCTCTCTGAGTTTTTCTAAAACAAGTCTAAGATGTTTGGCATGCTCTTCTCCGTTCTTCGAGTAAATAAGAATATCATCGAGGTAAACCATGAGGAACTTATCTAAGTACTCCATGAAGATCAAGTTCATCAAGCGGGAGAATGTAGCTGAAACGTTGGTTAGATCGGAGGACATGATAGTGTACTCGTACTGCCCATAGCGAGTGACAAAAGCCGTGTTGGGGATGTCCCCGTTTCTGATCTTGATTTGGTGGTAGCCTAACCTCAAATCCATCTTAGAGAAGACTGAGGATCTAGCGAGCTGA
Source organism: Triticum dicoccoides (assembly GCF_002162155.2). Classification (NCBI taxonomy): domain Eukaryota; kingdom Viridiplantae; phylum Streptophyta; class Magnoliopsida; order Poales; family Poaceae; genus Triticum; species Triticum dicoccoides. The sequence continues at coordinate 252,189,459 of NC_041381.1, read as the reverse complement.
TCATACAAGTCGTTGATCCTGGGGAGCGGATATTTGTTCTTTATCGTGACCAAATTAACAGGACGATAATCTACAACCATCCAGTCTCTACCATCCTTCTTCTTAACAAAGAGGACGGGGCAAGCCCAAGGAGAAGAACTAGGATGGATGAAACCCTTTTGCAAGGACTCATCAAGTTGTTTCTTAAGCTCTGCTAGTTCTAAGGGTGCCATCTTGTAAGGTCTCCTAGAGATTGGAGCGGTTCCTGGGATAAGATCTATAACAAACTCTACATCTCTATCAGGTGGAACACCTAGCAATTCCTCTGGAAAGACATCCGGAAAGTCACGGACTACCAGGATATCTTCAAGGTCTGGGAGAGGGCTGGCATTAAGAGAATAGAGCTGACGCATTACAACTCTAGTGGAGACAGTGACTATCTTTCCAGATGGGTGTGTAAGCTGAACAGACCTGGTGTAACAATCAATCTTGGCATGATGAGCTGTCATCCAATCCATACCCAAGATGACGTTAATATCTAAAGACTTCAGGGGTACAAGTGATGCAAGGAATACAAGTCTGTCAACAAGGATTTCATTACCATAGCTTATTCTGGTAGTTTGCCATCTTGACCCTGGGGTTTGGATTTCAAGCGGAGTTGACATATCACAAAATGACATGTCGTGCAAACGAGCATAGCCTTCAGAAATGAAAGAATGAGATGCTCCAGTATCGAATAGAACCGATGCTAGATGACAATTGACAAGGAGTGTACCAAGAACGACATCCGGATCATCGTGAGCGTTTTTAGCTGAGACGTGATGCACACGTCCATATTCAGTGTGAGCTGGCTTACCACTGACCGTCTTGCTTGATGGCTTACCACATCCAATAGACTTATTGGGCTCGGGTGGAGCATAACTGGCCTGAGAGCAGTCACGTGCATAGTGTCCTGGCTTCCTGCATGTGAACCAAGTCCCTGAAGTTGGGTGTGGACCCGCATTGACAAGCGCTACCAATAGGCCTGGGTGGAGCATACAACTGAGCTAGGTGAGGCACCACGTAAGATGGCCTCGGTGAATATCCAGAAGGTGGAGCGGAGTTTGGAACCCAAATCCGGCGCTTCTGAGAGCTAGAGCCAGAGGAAGATCCCAAATCACGGGTGTGCTTACGAGACTCCTCGTAAGTGAGCTAAGTTGTCTCTCCATTAATGGCCTTGTTCACGAGAGCTTGGAATGTATCACAATGATGCAGGTGGAGATCACGACGCAACTTGGGGTTGAGACCCTTCCGGAACCTAGCCTGCTTCTTGGCGTCTGCGGACACCTCTTCTGTATCATAGCGGGCGAGGTTCTCAAACTCTCTACTGTAAGCATCAACAGCCAACTTATTTTGGGTGAAACTACATAACTCTTCTCTCTTACGATCGATGAGGGCCTAAGGAATGTGATGCTCGCGAAAAGCCTCAGTGAAATCACTCCAGGTAGGAATCTGGCCAGCTGGAGGCATAGCCTCATAGTTCGGCCACTAAACACTAGCGGGACCTTCCAGGTGATATGTAGCATAGGTGACCTTGTCATCTTCAGCTACGTTCGCGGAATGCAGCTCATGAGTGAAGCTACGGAGCCAGTCATCTGCATCGAGTGGCTCATGTAATGATGAAAGGTAGGTGGGTGCAAGCCAATGAAGTCATGGATGGTCGCAGACACTTTGAACTGATGTGCAGTGTTCTCCTCGATACATGCTAACAAGCGGTTAGACTCACGCTTTTTCTTCTCCATCTCTAACATTAACTCTGCCAATGAAGGCTGGTTGGGAGGATCCTCATCCCTACCATCTCCATGGTTCTGGCTACGAGCAACAGAACTTCGCTTAACTGACGACATCCTGAGAAACAAAACCAAGGACAGAATCAGCATCAACTAAAGGCTGTAGAATGTAGGACAAGGAAATTAGTATCTCTCGAACTCCTAGGACAATTCCGGCAGCATAACAGCAGTAAAATGCTCAGAATGAGACATCCTACTAACGATGGGGTAGTACAACAACTCAACACCACCACTCTGGTTCTGAAATAGTACTAAACAGGCTACACCGGAAGTACTTGAAAGCTGGAGTATGACTCTGATAACCAATCCTATGGGACTACGGGGTAGTAACACGTGATCCTAATAGACGGAAGAGAAAGCCTAGTTCCATAACCCCGTAGGAAAGATAGGATGACTCAGATTAGAAGGCCATGAGGTATAAGGAGTAAAACGAGCCTTATGTTCCCTTCCACAACCAATTCCCTTATATAACTAAGGAATTTCTAGACTCAACTTTGACCAGTTTGGCTTAGTAATCCTACACGCAGTCAGGCTCTGATACCAAAGCTGTCGGGACCCCGATCCTAAGTCACACCGATCTAGCATGTAACACATCATATCACCTTGCGGCCTCACGCACGGTATTCCCACTGGTGCCACCTTACCTGGCCCAGGACCGTTTGCACCTTTTGGCTCACGTATATGATTGTGTCGCTAGCATCCATATGATAGAGACCCCAGGACGACATGGATAGTCGTAAACCCAAGGTGGCACAAACCTATAGGAACATGCATACATGACACAACAACAAACGTGTCGATTATCAACATATGAACTCAAGTCGTAGCAAGCTACATGGACTTAAAGGAACAACACGTGACATTTCCCCGAAGGGACAGACACAGGAACGAAGAAGGACACATGTCGGCCAACCTAAGTGTTCCAGAGCAGTAGCAAGCTACCATGGCTTAGTGGAAGCACTAGGAGACATTTTCCCATAAGAGAGGCTACCAAGAATAAACAACTAGGTTGTCGGATCCCACACATAGCAATACACATTACATGTATGTGTAACATGCAAGTATGTGTTGTACCACATGGAATCACAACATAACTCAACAACTCATATAGATAAAGGCTCAAAAGAGCTATCATCGCATTTATTACAAACAGGGGTCACATGACCCAACATTCAGAGCATACAGGCAACAAGCGGAAGCATAACATGTCTGAGTACAAACAAGTATAAATGAAAAACGCTAAGGAGCCTGAGTATCTACAACATCCGATCAAGATCGTAGCTGAGGTACATGCTACTTGTCGAAGTCCACGTGGAAACAAGTGAAACCGAAGTCTCTTCTGCGAAAACATAAATTAAGCAACGTGAGTACAAAGGTACTCATCAAGACTTACATCAGATCCTATCATACATGCATTTGTATCAAGAAGGCAATGTGGTGTTCAGTTGCAGCAAGCCAGCTTTGACTAAGTGGCTATACTGTTCTACGACTACGAGTAAGTTCTTTGAGGAGAGATAGCGCACACGAGTCCACTAATCCCCACACAATACACTACTATGGATTCATCCCCGTATCCCTACGAGAAGGCCATCCATAGCACTCACACTTGTCCTGAGCATTTTAGAGTATCCACTTCATGTTGTCTATGTACCACGTAAGCATCCAAGAAGTCCATATCCGCGGACCCGGCTATTCGAATAGATCAGGCTAACCCTGCAGGGGTGTACTTCTTCACACACGCTCTCGCCACTTACCGCCATGTACACATCGTGTATCTCGGCAACCTTCAAGCGAAAGCCTGGCGAGGGTGTCGGCCACGACCTGACTAACCGCACAAGACTCTTGTCAGGACCCCGACTCAATGTCACATCGATCTAGCCTGTAACACCTCATATCACTTTGCGGCCTCACGCACGGTATTCCCACGGGTGTTGCCTTACCTTTGCCCGGGACTGTTTGCGCCTTTTGGCTCACGTATATAATGATGTCGCTAGCATCCATATGATAAGGAGCCCGGGCTGACATGACTAGTTGTAAACCCAAAGTGGCACAGACTTACAGGGACAGGCATCCATGACCCAGCATCGAACGTGTCGGTCATCAGCAAGTGGGTCCGGGCTGTAGCACTGGGCTAGCAGGACTCCGGTAAACCGGGCTGTAGCGGGCTAAAAGGGCTCCGGTACTCAATGCGTGACATTTCCCCGAAGGGACAGACACAGGAACGAAGAAGGACACATGCCGGCCAGCCTAAGTGTTCCGGAGCAGTAGCAAGCTACCATGGCTCAGTGGAAACACTAGGAGACATTTCTCGGTAAGCGAGGCTACTAAGGATAAACAACTAGATAGTCAGATCCCACACATACCAAGCATTTCAATAACATACACACAATATGCTCGATATGTGCAAATACAACATGGCATCACAACATGACTCTACGACCCAAATATGTATTCATTAGGCTCCGAGGAGCGAGATATTACAAACAGGGGTCTCATGACCCAACATTCAGAGCATACAAATCAAAGCACAAGCGGAAGCTTAACATGTCTGAGTATAGACATCTACAAATGAAAAAGGCTGAGAAGCCTGACTATCTACCAGATCCTGCCGAGGGCACAAGATCGTAGCTGAGGTAACAAGCTAAACGTCGAAGTCCACGCGGAACTACTAGCGAGACCGAAATCTCTTTGCAAAACATAAAATAGGAAAACGTGAGTACAAATGTACCCAGCAAGACTTACATCAGAACTAACTACATATGCTTCATTATCAACAAAGGGGATGGTGGGGTTTAACTGCAGCAAGCCAGCTTTGACTCGGTGGCTATCCTAAACTACGACTGCAAGCAACTCTTTTGAGGAGGCGCACACGAGTCCACATATTCACCATATCAATACACCACTATGGATCCGCTCCCGTCTCCCTACGAGAACGCCATCCATAGCACTCACGCTTATCTTGCGTATTTTAGAGTATCCACTTCACTTGTCTATGAACTGATATAAGCAACCCAGAAGTCATTTACAGCGGACACGGCTATTCGAATAGATGATGTTAACCCTGCAGGGGTGTACTTCTTCATACATGTTTCCACCACTTAGCGTCTACACACGACATGTGCTCGGCAGACTTCAAGCGAAAACCGACGTGGGTGTAGACCACGACCTGCCTAAACACTCAAGTCTCTAGTCCAGGTTTATCGCCTATTCGGGTTCCATCCATGAGGAGATCCGGCCGGGGTTTCGCTCACAGCCCCAAACGATGTGAACAGGGTTCCGTGACACCAAACGGGCGCCCGGTATACCCGGCCACGTGCCTACCGCATCACAGCCCACCCCTCCGGTCAGCGCTGCCCACGGCCTCCAGCATACTACAAACACCAGAAACTACTTGCAACTCCTGGACAGAGGACAAGGGTGATTAAGAAGTCGAGCGGGGTCATATCTCAGGGCCCAATGCATGGTAGTAGCTGAATCATGGATCACAAACACAGAACTCAGTTCCTAAGGACGGCTTCAATGAGACAACCCACCATGTACTCCTACATGGCCTCTCACCGCTACCTTTACCAAATCGTGTTCACCACTTAGCTCACACACAGTAGGACATGTTCACACACCTCTGATTCATTCCCGATGAATCAGACCTGACTCAACTCTAAGCAGTAGCAGGCATGACAAACAAACATGAATGAGTAGGCACAACATGGCTCAAGCAACTCCTACTCATACTAGTGGGTTTCATCTATTTACTGTGGCAATGACAGGTCATGCAGAGGATAAAGGGGTTCAGCTACCGCAGCAAGTAACAAATGACTCGTTGTTGTCCTAATGCAGTAAAAGAGAGCAGGGCGAGAGAGTAGGATTGTATCGGAATGAACAAGGGGGTTTTGCTTGCCTGGCACTTTTGAAGATAGCATTGAGTCTTCATCAGTGTCAACGATCACATCGTCCGTACAACGTCTACCGAGGGGGAACAACACCGGCAAACATAGAAGAAACACGATCAATGCAATGCACAGTATGATGCATGCTATGACATGGCAATATGAATGTGTTTTGGGCTAATGCATCTAGCAACAAGTTAAATGGGGTTGGTTTGAATACAAGATTCAAATTCAAACTCCATATGTGAGATTTTAAATGCCATTTATTTGTTTTGTCCAAAACAGAGGACAAACATTGTTCAAACATGCATGAAAAGGTACAGATGGATTCCTTGAATTTTTCTGATAATTTTACATATATAATTTGTTTGATTTGGAGTCACGGTTGAATTACTATGATTTTTAGAAGTTTTAGCTATTTTCTGAAATAAATAAATCGTTTAGATTTATTTAAAATCCAGAAAATGGTTTACTGCGTCAGCATGACATTGGCATGACGTCAGCAGGTCAACAGGGGCTGGTCCGGGTCAAACCTGACCAGCGGGGTCCACACGTCAGTGACACAAGTGACTAACAGAGTTAATTAATTCTAACTAATCAAATTAATAGCCACGGGGCCCACTGTCAGTGTCAGCAGAGGTAATTAGTCCTAAACTAATCTTGTCAGGTGCAGGGCCCACGCGTGTTAATCCCAGGGAGGTCAAACCCCTGGTCAGCGGGGTCAAACCCGCCGGCGACTCGACGCCGGCGAGGCCAGACACGGCGGCGAGGCTCGGATTTGGTCCTCCGTTGACCAAATTGACGGTGGAGATGCGCTACGCGTAGCTGGGGAGCTCGCGCATCGAGTGGTGGTGGCGGTTGGGCTCGGGATGGTCGGAAAAGACGCCGGCGATGACGTTGGCGGCTGCCGGAGCTCGGGCGAGCTCGGGGTCGTCGCTAGGAGGCACGGCAGGAGGAGCTGGTGGTGGCTACGGGCTACTGAGGTTGCCGTGAGCAAGATGGTGGGCTCGGGAGCGAGCTGCGGTGGCTGTGGCCACGGCCACGCCATGGCCGGCGGCGAGAAGCTCTCGGCCGTGGTGGTTAGCATGGCTACAGCGGGAAATAAAGCACGGGGAGAGAGGGGTTCGGCAGAGGAGCTCACGGCGAGGTCGATGAGTAGCTCAACGGACTCGGGAAGGCGGCGAAGACGACGAATCGGACGGCGGCATCCGGCGGCCGTGGTCGGGGAAGAAGGCCACTGGCGTCGTCTTGGGGCCGTCCTGGCTCATGTAGCTCGGCGAGGAGGGAGAAGAGGTTGCGGCCGAGGCTCTGGGCTCAACGGCAGGGCGAGGGGTGGCCGGTGTTCACGGGGGTGCTCGTCGGCGTTCTCGGGCGGTCACGGCGATCGCGGGAGAGAGAGGTAGAGGGGGAGATGAGGACGAGGGAGAGTGCGAGGGGGGTTCTAGGGGGTGGCGTGGAGCTGCGGGAGACGTCCAGGGAGATGAGGAGGCAGCTAGGCAGGGAGGAGGTGGCCGGCGTGTGGCCACGCGCGCCGGGCACGCGCCCCTGCCTACTGGCGCGAGGAGGAAGGCGACAGGGGGGGAAGCGGCGGTGGGCTGGGCCGTGCTGGGCTGGTTGGTGGCGCCAGGTAAGTGGCTGGAGGAGCTGGGCCGGGTAGGTTTCTCTCTCTCCTTTTTCTAATTATTTCAGTTTTCTATTATTCTGTAAATTTTAGGGCTTTATTAAAAATACTCAGACACTTTCAAAAATCATGAAACTAATCATGGCTACTGTTTAGAATATATCCAACAGTAAACATTTTAGTTTATGATTATTTGAGCATTTCAAATATTTTATAGTATTCAAATGCCCAAATGAAAATACCATATGATTTAATTCAGAGCCCAAATATGTCATGGAAAATGTGCATCACCTCTGGCTACTGTTTACAGTATTTACCATAATTGATGAACATTTTTGAAAGCCATTTGGACTTACTGAAAAATATTTTAGGTAAATCTAGTGAATTCCTTTAATGCTAGGGTTTAGGCAATCCCCATTTCAAGTTTCTTAGAAATTTAAACATGATGACATGATGAGCAATCAAAGTCAAACAAGGCCGATCTGGGGCTGTGACAACTCTATTCAAGGTTTATCGCCTATTCAGGTTCAGTCCGCAAGGGAGTCCGACCGAGGTTTCCATCACGGCCCAAACAATGTGTGCAGGGTTCCCGAGCCCACCATCCGGGTGCCACTCGGTACACTAGGCCACGTGTGCCTGGTTTGTCCTAAGCCCACCCTGTCAGGTGCCACTTGGTAGAAAAATAACACTACCTACAAACACCAGAAAATAGTTGCGACTCCTGGACAGAGATCAAGTTGGTTAATAAGTCGAGAGGGGCACTTAAGCATTCCAATGCGTGGTAGTAGCTAATCATTGGACAACATACACAGAAATCAGTGCTTAAGGACAGTTCCAATGAGACAACCCACCATGTACTCCTACATGGCCTCTCACCGCTACCTTTACCAAATCGTGTTCACACACTTAACTCTCAGCATCAGAACATAGCATAACACTCCAATTCATTCCGATGAATCAGACCTGACACACTCTAAGCAATAGCAAGCATGGCATGGTAGGAACACAACATGACTTCAATCAACTCCTACACATGCTAGTGGGTTTTCAACTATTTACTGTGGCAATGACAGGTCCTGCAGAGGAATGGGTTCCACTATCGCAGCATGAAATAGCAGTTGAATCGTTGTTGTTCTAATGCAATAACAGAGAGTGGGAGCGAGAGAGTAGTATTGTATCGGAATGAACAAGGGTGTTTGCTTGCCTGATAGATCAACAGGGGGCACTGCTCCACAGACAGGTACTCTGGAGCACTCTCCGGAGCAGGACCTATCAAGAAGGAACGATGTCGACAATCAATACACAAGCATATGCAACAATATGATGCATGAACATGGATGAATATGTGATGTTGTTTGAGCTAATGCAACTAGTATTCATTTGCATGAAGTCAATTTGAACCAAGGGTTCAAATGCAACCCCCAAAATAAGCCTTTATAAATGCCATTTAAGTGTTCTCACTTATACAATAGGTATAAGTTGGTTTCTCATGCATGAATCTAGTACAGATCAATAGATTGAAATTTTCTGACAATATTTCATATATAAATTATTTTAATCCGAGCTATAGTTGAATTTATATGATTTTTTGATGTTTATAACATTTTTTGGATTTTCCTGATTTATTTTAAAACCAGAAAAGATTAATTGCGTCAGCACTACATCGTGCCTGCGTCAGCAAATCAACAGCGCTAACTGGGTCAAACCTGACATGCGGGGTCCACACGTCAGTGACACGGTTAGTTAACAGGGGTTAATTAACACTAACACTAACCCTAACTACAAATTAGCTGGGGCAGGGCCCAAATGTTAGTGACTAGTCTGTTAGGGGGTTAAACAGGTCAAACTCGCCGGCGTTTAGCCGCCGGCAAGGCCGAACGCGGCGGAGGGGCTCGGAAAACGACCTCCGGTGACCAAACGCACGACGAAGACCACGGGCGAGGAGTTGGGGCTCGTCCGCGTTGTTTGGAGCAAGCGGGACGGGCAGGGGTGGCCTGAGCTCGCCGGAAAAGAGCTCGGGGCAGCGGTCGGAGCACGGCCAGGTGCGCGCGCAGCGCTATAGTGAATAGAAGGAGCTGCGGTTGGTGGTGTTGGCCTGCGAGAGGGCTGCAGAGCGCGATGGCGTGCGCGGGTGAGAGCTGTGGTGGCTGGCGCGACGGCGGTGACATGGACGGCGGCGAGAAACTACGGCCATGGCGGTTAACTCGGCTACGACACCAGAACGGCAACGGAGAGGGGGAAACGGAGTAGGAGCTCACAACAAGCACGATGGTCTTGACGGTGAGCTCGGGGACGTGCTGAGGTCAACGCGGCGGCGATGGCGATCTCCTACGGCGGGAGGTGAAGACGACTGATATGTCCATTTTGCATCATGCTTTTATATCAATATTTATTGCATTATGGGCTATTATTTCACGTTATGTCACAATACTTATGGCTATTCTCTCTTATTTTACAAGGTTTACATGAATAGGGAGAATGCCGGCAGCTGGAATTCTGGGCTGGAAAAGGAGCAAATATTGAAGGCCTATTCTGCGCAACTCCAAAAGTCCTGAAACTCCACGGAATACCTTCAAATAAATAAAGAAAAATCGTCGCCAAAGATGAAGGCCAGGGGGCCCACACTGTCGGATTTCGGGTTCCGGCAGACCCTTGAGGTTCGAACACTAGGGTGCGCGCGGACATTTCGCCCTCTACCTACCTATTCCTTGCTGAATCGCTAGGATCTAAACTACTAGAGGAACAACACAAGAGACACAGAGTTTATACTGGTTCAGGCCACCATTGTGGTGTAATACCCTACTCCAGTGTGTGGTGTGGTGGATTGCCTCTTGGGCTGATGATGAACAATACAAGGAAGAACAACCTCGCGAGGGTCTGTTCTTGGCTGGTGCAATGAACTGCTAGGAGGAGTTCAGTCTCTCTCTCTCTATTCTAGGTGCCTCTCTTTATCCTGTCCCCTCTACCCTGGGGGTGGCTAGTCCTATTTATAGGCAAAGGCCCTGGGCCTCCTCCCAAATATTGAGTGGGAAGGGCGCCAACAATTGGCCATTTTGAAGGGGAACAACGTGTACACTTATCCTGACTAAAGTTGGTCCTCGCATGTCAAAGGCTCTGGTGGTGACGCCTGCTTGGGCTCCACAATGACTTCCTCCCTGCTGTTGGGCTGGTCTTGGTCTTGTTGCACCGAAATGGATGCCTTTGCTTGATGCTCTCGCCTGCGCTTGCTCCCTTTGCACCAAAGAGGAAAGGAGGACACCGCGCGGGCTGGCGCCCGACTGGCGCCCTTGGTCGTCATGGCTTGCGTCATGGGCACCTCGCGAGGTACCCTGCCTTGATCTCTCCGCCTCCTCGTGAGCCAGCCTAATGAGGCCGTGCCTGAGGAAGCTCCTTGTCATCCGCCCCGCGAGGCTTGGACCCTCGCGAGGGTCTTGAGCTTGTGTTGATGAAGTTGGGCCATGTTGGGCCCCCCTTTGAGCCACGCCGCAGGCTGCAGGCAGGCAAGTCTGGGGACCCCCGTTCCAGAACGCCGACAGTAGCCCCCGGGCCCAAGGCGCGCCCGGACTTGGCCGAGCAGAGAGGCGAAAGGGCAAGTGCGAAGCGCCGCGGGCCCTAACAGCCTGCGGCCTTGAGCGCCGCGTGGCGATTGATTGGGCGTGGGCGTCTCAGCAACCGCACGAGTTAATAAAGGAGCGGCATCTGTCTAGGCTTTACCTCCTTCGCTTTCTCCGGTTGCTACTCAGATCCCCTTTCTTGCGCCTCTCCTTTCTGCCTCCGAAATCTTCAGATCTACTCCGTCCGCGCGCCCTAGCAAGACATGGCGCCTCGCCAGGCCCCGGCCGGAGCTTGGTATTCGTTCGCCTTGCACTCGCCGAATGTGTCGGAGGCGAGCCTTGCCCGGGTGCGCCAGATGGCGGCGGCGCAGGGCATCGACGGGGCGAAGGTGTTCAAGGCCGGCTCTGCCCTCCCTGAGGGCCAATGGAGCACCTTCTATCCGCTCTTCGTGAGTGCCATTGTTGCCGGTCTGGTGCCTCCCTTTTCTGAGTTCTTCTTTTCTGTCCTCCGCCATTATAATCTTCAAGCTCTGCATCTCCATCCCAACTCTGTCCTTCTTCTGGCAATCTTCACCTACTATTGCAAGGCTCACGTAGGGGTGAAGCCCTCGGTGGCCTTGCTGCGCCACTACTTCTCCCTCCAGACCTCTCATGGTTCCGTCTCCGCGTGAGCGAGCTTCGTAGAGTACGGCAGCTCCATCGCCATTTCAAACCCCGGGAAAAGGATTGAGGGCTTCAGGAGCAAGTGGGTCTTGGTAGATGCTGGGCGCATCCACCCCCGGCTGATCTTGCCCACGCAGCACCCCTCGAGCTCCGACGACTGGTCTCGAGTGGAGCTTGTGGACCCCCGCACAAGGCTGGTGTTGGAGAAGATGGACGTGGGTCTGAGGCCGGCCAGCATGGCAGCGGCGAAGATGACTGGCGCATCGCTGCTGAGGGAGTTCCTGGAGCACAAGCTGACTCTGCTTCGTCGGTACTCACTTCCGATGTGGAGGCCCCACCCGAGCCCCGTGGTCTTGGCCGACGAGGATCTGGCTGCGGTTCTCCAGCCTTTGGTCGGGGGCGACGTGGCGAGGTTGGAGGGCGCCCCTACGCCCCTGTTCCTCCGCGAAGACTGGTAACAGGTAGTGGGGTCCATGGCCGTCTTCAACGGGGACGGGCCCGTGCCCGCGGAGGCCCCCGAGGACCTGGTGGACGTGTCCTCCGGCGACTCCAGCAAAGAGAAGGAAGAAGGGGAGCGGGAAAAGGGGGTTGACTCTGAGGCAGAGTCAAGGGCTTCCCCCCTTCGGCGCAGGTCCCGTGCTCTCCGCCTCTCCCTGAGTCATGACGACGAGGATGATGACGAGCAGGGCGGAGGGAGCCTGCCCCCGATCCCGAAGAAGGACAGGACCGGGCTAATCCCCCGCGGGTCTGCTCCAGCGCCGAGGCGATCCGCAAGCGCACCTCCTGCTCCCGAGATCCTTGAGGTTGATCCTTGCAGCCGGCTCTCGGGCTTCAAGTACGGCCGGAGGCTGCTCGAGCCCACGAGCGACAACCTGTAAGTGCTTGATTCCTGTCTTGTTTCTTGTTCTGTTGCTGAGGCTTGACGTTCGTATCTCCCGGCTAGGCTAGCGCCCGCGGCAAAGAAGTTGAAGGGAGCTCCTGAGGTTCCATCCGTGGTAGCGCCTCTGCCCGCGAAAGAAGGTGACCGTGACGCACGGGCCTCTCTTGCTCGGGCGTCCTCGCGAGGCCTGGCTGAGCCGGCTGGGGCGAGCTCAGCCCCCATGGCCCAAGCGACTCTCGAGGTGCCCCTGCCTGATGCCGCCACCGCAGCCCTTGGGGCACAGCAGGCTCCGCCTCAGGATACCGTGGTCACGCTGCTGTCTTCTCCTCCTACTCCACCGACTGCTGTATCCATGGCTCCTCCTACTGTTCTGGATCGTGCTGCTGCCGAACTGGACCGTCTGCGGCAGGATCTTTGGAGCACCGACCCTCGTTTAGTGGCCGGGCTCTTGGAGCTCGCTTCCGGCTGGATTCGCTCCGATGCTTCGATTCGGGCGGTGCTGGTCCAGGCCTCGGCGGCTTGCGACGAGGAGAAGCAGGCCGTCCTTGGGGCGAAGGCTGCCCGCGACGCCGCCTTGGGGGAGGTGGCCAATGTCTGAGGTCGCTGCGAGGCGCTGGAGAGCGAGCTGAAGGGCCTGCAGGACCAGCTCGCCGAGGAGACCTGCCTTCGCCAGGAGCAGGAGGAAGGCATGAAGGCTCGCGAGGCGGCCGTCAAGGACCGGGACGCCAAGCTCAAGAAGCGCCGTGATCGCCTAGGCATGCTGGAGCAAGAGTTGGAGGTGAGGAAGGTCGAGCTGGATGGCAAGGCACGGGTTCTTGCCGAGGATCGCGTGGCCTTTGCAGAGATGGAGGAGAAGGCTCGCACTTTGCTGAAGACGCTTTATGAGAGCGGCCTGGAGAGCCCGCTGGCCGGCGACGAGGACGGCCCTGCCAAGCTGCTTCCCTTCCTGGTTCGTGCTCTTGAAGATGTCACCCTTGGCCTTGGCCCTACGGCCGAGGCCGAGGCGCGTGCCTTGTCTTCTGCGGCGCTGACGCGTGTCCTTACCCACGTCTATCTTCGCGACCCCAACGCCGACCTCGACAGCCTGCTGGAGCCAGTGAGCGGCGAGCTTGCCGCTGCCGCTGCTGAAGCCGTGAAGGGTCATGCGGAGGCTCTGCTGGGGAAGTTCTGGGCCTTCAGCACCAAGCCGAAGCGGGGCGCTGCCGACGCTGCAGCTCCACGAGGTGAACCCGCTCCGCGCAGCTCCACCACCGGCAAGTGACTCCGTTGTGGCTCCCGTCCCGCTTTTAATTCCTGCACATGTACCATGCCTCGGGGAGGCGTTAAAACTTGCATTTGGTGCTGCGATAACAGTATGGACTGTAATATTTGCTTTTGGATTCCTTGAAATTTGCGCTATTTCCTTCCTACTTGCTTATGTTCTACGCTGGCAGAGCCCGGCCCCGCGCATACCTCATCCACTGTTAGCCCCGACCGGAAACCAGGACCGGACCAAGGAGTGAGGGGCTACGTGACAAGTTAGGCTCCTGAGTCGCGATGCTCAGGAGTCCCACTTGGCGCTCGAACAACAAGTAGGGAGGTGAGATGTGGGGGTGGATCTACCGTTCTACGTCTGCAGAGCCCGGCCCCGCGCATACCTCAACCACCGTTAACCTTTCGGAACTAAGGAGTGAGGGGCTACGTGACCAGTTAGGCTCCTGAGTAGTGATGCTCAGGAGTCCCCCTTGACGCTCAAAC